>NW_007377968.1:0-27992 GCF_000475195.1 Diaphorina citri | reverse complement strand
GGGGGGGCTAAACCCCCCCAAGCCCCCCCCCTATCGCCGCCTATGGTCATGTACCTAGGTATATTATCAATAACAACAAAATGTAACAATATTGAGAGAAAAACAAATGAAATTCTCCCCAGTGATGACTTTTTGATCGACATCAATCACAGTTTAATTTTTAATCTAAAAGTTACAAACAGGAGAGAGAGAGAGAGAGAGAGAGAAAAAAAAAAAACAATACCTAGTATAAAATAAATGATGAGTTTGTACAATGCGCTGCTGTCTAGTTGATGTATTATCCCTCTCTCCTTTTCTACTCAATTATTCTCTCACTTTTCCATCTCTTTTTTCACTTTCTGTTTTCCTATTTGTAAATAAAAATAATAAACAAACCTATTAGATACCTACCTAGGTATATTTATTATGAACGAACCGACGAACTTTGTCTTTTATATTTCGTGCTTTCGTGAGTAGGTACCTAACCATTAAAATTGTACAAACCGTTCAAGACTATTCAAGAGTTAGGTAACAATATCACTTCTTCTTTGCCTTTTCCCGTGTTCAGAATAGGGTTGGCGTTTTTCATAGGGCTCTCAATGAGCCCTCGGGTTATTCCTTATTTTGGGCTGACATTTGGGTTTGACACAACTTTACGAGTGGATGCTCTTTGCACTCAAATTTTGCTATTTCTTTAGCAAGGGAAATTTCCTACTGTTATTCTCCCTGTTTGAAAGTCCCCCAGCCAGAGTGCCTCAGCCAGACAAAATAAAACTAGGCAATAATATTATTATTAACAATAATAATATCTACCTATCTGCTATCTAAAAAAACCCTTTGTGTAATACCATATTGTATTATGATTTATGGTAAGTACTGATAATGTCAGCACACATCCTACGCCACTACAAGCAAAAGTTTATTGTTAGAACGTGCTTGTGATGGGAATTAGAGGAGCAAATTATTGATTAGTAATTACTCCCAAAATATCAAATATGGACCAATCAATAAGTACCTATAACATCATGATGTCCTAGCTTGAAATAAAAAGAGTAGGTTACAGCAACACTTTTTCACATATTCGATAAAACTGTGTTGTCAAAGCAGTGTGGACGTGTAAGTCGACATCGATCGACAGCCGGTTGACTATGTGTGGAATCGACACGTAAACCTGAGCTTGTGGTGCCCAGATAACAGAAGCATATTCTAGATTGCTCCGCACCAGTGAAGTGTACAAAAGTCTTACGGTGTCAATGCTGGAGAAAAAGTCGCTGTGTCTGACCACCAGTCCCAGAGATCTACGTATAAGCTTTCTTTGAAATTTCTGTTATACAGTGCATTCATAAAGTCCCCCCCACCTTAATTTTTGAACCGACGAATTTAGAATCCTGAAATTTTGTATACAAGCCTTTATTTACCTCTAGTTTCTTTTAGGCTATGTAAAAATTCAGGGACTTTGGGGGCCAACTTTAAAATCTTAAATGAGAACCCCCTAATTTTGACGCATCATATCTTAAGGTGACGAAGGTCTTAAAGAACGTAGTACATTGGTATAAGTTTGAGCTCGATCCGACAAACAGGGCCGGAGTTATGGCCTGTTGAATTTTTTTTCCATGTTCTCCCGCCAATAGGGGAAGCACCAAAAATGGGAAATTCATATCGATTGGTGATTTGTGCTCCAAATAGGTCCCACTAATGGCTCATGTTGAAATTCAGACCCAAAAATGAAATTTAGACTTCCGGCCCTGATGGCCTCCGGGGATGAAAATGGATGTTTCGAAATTTAATTTTTGGAACCGAATTTCAATATGAACTATTAGTGGGACCTATATGAAGCACAAATCACCAATCGATATGAATTTCCCATTTTTGGTGCTTCCCCTATTGGCGGGAGAACATGGAAAAAAAATTCAACAGGCCATAACTCCGGCCCTGTTTGTCGGATCGAGCTCAAACTTGTACCAATGTACTACGTTCTTTAAGACCTTCAATATGATGCGTCAAAAGTAGGAGATTCTTATTTAAGATTTTAAAGTTGGCCCCCCTGGGGCCCACCCTGAAAAAGTCCCTGAATTTTTACATAGCCTATAAGAAACTAGAGGTAAATATAGGCTTGTATACTAAATTTCAGGATTCTAAATTGATCGGATCAAAAATTAAGGTGAGGGGGACTTTATGAATGCACTGTATGTACGTAGGTACCTAGGTACGTATTATTAATATGAATATGTACATTTGTACACATAGGAAATGTCTTCATATATATATTATATTAACTATAATTTTTTCAACTTAAGAGGTAGATATAGGTATTACCTACGACTATATTAGGATTAAGACTTTACGACATTAGGATAGATACGACAAATTCAATGTCTAGGTCGGTCAGTACCATAATTTTTTTTCTCATGATGTAAACAAGATGGCGCCAACATGGGTTGCGTTATGGGGATCAGGATTCGATGCGAAATCTCCCTAATAACAACAAAATGTAACAATATTGAGAGAAAAACAAATGAAATTCTCCCCAGTGATGACTTTTTGATCGACATCAATCACAGTTTAATTTTTAATCTAAAAGTTACAAACAGGAGAGAGAGAGAGAGAGAGAGAGAAAAAAAAAAAACAATACCTAGTATAAAATAAATGATGAGTTTGTACAATGCGCTGCTGTCTAGTTGATGTATTATCCCTCTCTCCTTTTCTACTCAATTATTCTCTCACTTTTCCATCTCTTTTTTCACTTTCTGTTTTCCTATTTGTAAATAAAAATAATAAACAAACCTATTAGATACCTACCTAGGTATATTTATTATGAACGAACCGACGAACTTTGTCTTTTATATTTCGTGCTTTCGTGAGTAGGTACCTAACCATTAAAATTGTACAAACCGTTCAAGACTATTCAAGAGTTAGGTAACAATATCACTTCTTCTTTGCCTTTTCCCGTGTTCAGAATAGGGTTGGCGTTTTTCATAGGGCTCTCAATGAGCCCTCGGGTTATTCCTTATTTTGGGCTGACATTTGGGTTTGACACAACTTTACGAGTGGATGCTCTTTGCACTCAAATTTTGCTATTTCTTTAGCAAGGGAAATTTCCTACTGTTATTCTCCCTGTTTGAAAGTCCCCCAGCCAGAGTGCCTCAGCCAGACAAAATAAAACTAGGCAATAATATTATTATTAACAATAATAATATCTACCTATCTGCTATCTAAAAAAACCCTTTGTGTAATACCATATTGTATTATGATTTATGGTAAGTACTGATAATGTCAGCACACATCCTACGCCACTACAAGCAAAAGTTTATTGTTAGAACGTGCTTGTGATGGGAATTAGAGGAGCAAATTATTGATTAGTAATTACTCCCAAAATATCAAATATGGACCAATCAATAAGTACCTATAACATCATGATGTCCTAGCTTGAAATAAAAAGAGTAGGTTACAGCAACACTTTTTCCTCAAGTGATGTTGAGCTGTTTGTTGAGGAATCGAATTCAAGCTTATAACATACGTACCTACTATAGGTACCTATGTAGACACTTTTTCCTCAAGTGATGTTGAGCTGTTTGTTGAGGAATCGAATTCAAGCTTATAACATACGTACCTACTATAGGTACCTATGTACCTACGTACCTAGTACCTACTATAGTAACTATAGGTACCTATGTACCTACTGTAGGTATATACAATCTACCGTGGAATTTGTTTACGTTTGAAAATCCTGAAGAGAGAAGAGAGAGAGATTTTAGATTAATGCCTATTTTATCTATAAAAAATCTGGTGTGAACATCACACCACTTTCCTTATCCTATTCAATTACGCTTATTTGAGTGTTCTTTCACCTTAACTTTTACAATATTTCTAACCGTATAGTCGGTATAGCTGAAAACCGCCAAAAAACGGTCAAAACCCGCCAAAAAGCGGTTGAAACCTGCCAAAAAGCGGCCGAATTGCCGCCAACTGCAGCACCTATTCTAACCAAGTATTTTGTGATGCATATTTGTCACATTTGTGGACTACATACAAAAATTTCAAGTCTCTAGCTCATACCGTTCCCGAGATATTATTGAATTACACCGAAAACCGCCAAAAAGCGGCCGAAATGCCGCCAAGCGTTGCACAGATCTTAACCAAAAGTTCCCGAAAACCGCCAAAAAGCGGTAAAATGCCGCCAACCGTTGCACCGGTCTTAACCAAAAGTTTCGTGTCGCATCCTTGTCACATTTGACAGCTACATACCAAATTTCAAGTCTCTAGCTCTTACCGTTCTCGAGATATTTTGTTTACAGACAGACAGAAGGACAGACAGACACACGGACCAATGGCTGAAACTTTCTATTTAGATTCTAGGGACCTCAAAACGTGTTTAGGCACTAAAAACTGACCATCGAAAATTTGACCCGAATACATTACTTTCCTTCCTATAGGATAAGGAAAGTAAAAATAAAATAGGTACCTACCTACCTACCTAAAAAGCGAGATTTTTTGATAAGTTGAAGTTTAGTTTATTGGACTGTTTAGTAGGTACGTAGTAAAAGTAAATGTTCAACACTAAACTTACTCATCTCAAGTGATAAAAAGATCATTTTATTACCATCTAAAAATTCTAAAACATGATATTACCTATAGCTCATACCTAATTGTATACATAGCGGACATTGACACTATTGTTAGTGGATGTGACAAATATTCTGTATTAGTGGATGTGACAAATGTTCTGTATTAGTGGATGTGACAAATATTCTGTATTGGTCGATGTGACAAATATTCTGTATTGGTCGATGTGACAAATATTCTGTATTAGTATAATAAAACGCACGGTATTTCTCTTGGCGGGAAATGGTCTTCTGGAGCTTGATAGAATAAGAATAAATGTTGATGTAGATGCATATGACTACTTACTTCTTATTCATCCATAGATAGGTATAGGGAACATAACATAATTACCTAGTATCCATTCCATGTGCCTCTAACTATTATGTATGTATTACATAGTAGGTATTCTTACCTACCATTTGTACGCGATTAGGTGGAAAAACTGATAGTTATTATACCGACTTCAATTAATAGGTAGGCATTAAGTTAAATCAGCAATGTATGTACATAACACGTCGTTATATTTATTCAACCATTCATTATTCAATTTCCAGGTAGGTATGTAGATTAATGAAGGTAAATTATGCAACAACAATACATCATTGAAGGCCGATCGACGTGATGAAGAATAAAGGTTTTGTGTTTGATAATCAGAAGTGAAGTATTTCATCGTCATAAGCAGATCTGCTAAATCCCAAGTTGCCAGGAAATAAATAACGACATTCATGATATCAACGTTACCTTTATATTATGCGTCACAATTTACTAAGAGAATGAAGAGATCGGATCACTTACATACCTATGTAGAGGTTATAAATAACATAAAAAAAAAAGGTAGGGGAACACGGGGTAAAATGACACCTCTAGTGCTTATGAGGTCCCAACTAAAAAAATAAAAGTCACGCAGATATGTAATTTTGTAACAAAATAAAGCATAATTTTAGCTACAAATTCGATCAGACAAGAACGATATTATGTATAACTGGGGGAAAAAAAAAACTAAAAATATTTTTATGAGGGTACCAAAAAAGACCGTTTAGCTCCAATACCATATAAACCATATACCAATACCATATAAACCATATACACGCAAAACACCTTGTGGGGCAAAATGGAACCCTAGGGCACCGTTCCCCATTAGGGTATAGGGTACCATTCTGCCCCAGATGGTATAATACCATTTTGCCCCCAAAGCGTCAGGCATTGCATCGAGCACTCAAGAAATTGCATAAAGCACTCGTGAAATCGAAAAAAAAACCTCCGTACTCTTCGAAAACAAAAGATAAAAGAATCAACCACAGATCAAAACAAAGATAACAAAGATCACCCTCGGAAAGTCAAGAACGTACAAAAAGAAGACGAAATGGAAAATATCAAGTATCTTATTAATAAGAGCGGTTTTCTGTCTAAACGAAAGTTTAGAAGTTTAGATGCCAACCTCTTCTCATGAAATTTTCTTTTTGTTCTTTTGTCGCAAGTAATCTTATTTTTGTCTCAAGTAGGTTTTCTTGTACAGTTTTCCAATCATTTTTGATTTTTCTGTATTCACTAAAATTTTAAATATGTACCTAGGTAGTAGATATTATTCGTGTGGAGATCCATGTCATGGAGATGAAAACTTTGGATATTCATAGCGAGGTGCTAAGTAGGTACCGTACAATTTACCCGACTTACCTTTTCATAGAAGAAAAGGTTTCTCGTAGGTATGTACCTATCGTGTTTCTATTATCATAATTTGTTTTCAATTCGGACAGATATAGGTAGGTACCTATACGCCTATACCCCATAACATACCTAGGATTAACATATTATGAGATATTTCTCTTCTATATGTAGTTTTGTAGTTATAAGTATTGTATAGAGATACGGAGGGATCCATCAACTGAAAGCTACTGAATTAATTCTCACTGAGGCAAGTTAACGCACCCTTGGGATTAAGGAGGAGGTTTATCTACATTATGTGTAGACTGTAGAAGTTGTAGTTACCAGCACTTCATTAAGTGAAGTGAGGAAAAAGAATGATAAACAAAATCTGCATGACGAAGAAAAATGATAGCTATACAAACTATGTAGGTAGTGGGTACTTGTCTGAAAAGCTCTGACCTTTCCACAGGCAAGCTGTATTTTTGTTTCCTGAAATGAGAGACGTTTTTCCAACCTTTTTACTTTCCTTATCCTATAGGAAGGAAAGTACCTAATGTAATCGGGTCAAATTTTCGATGGTCACAGTTTTTAGTGTCAAAACACGTTTTGAGGTCCCTTGAGCCTAAATCCAAAGTATCAGCCATTGGTCCGTGTGTATGTATGTCTGTAAACATATCTCGAGAACGGTAAGAGCTAGGGACTTGAAATTTGTTATGTACTTATGTAGCTGTTAAATGTGACAAG
Source organism: Diaphorina citri (assembly GCF_000475195.1). Taxonomy (NCBI): domain Eukaryota; kingdom Metazoa; phylum Arthropoda; class Insecta; order Hemiptera; family Psyllidae; genus Diaphorina; species Diaphorina citri. The sequence continues at coordinate 21,023 of NW_007377968.1, read as the reverse complement.
GATGCGACACGTAACTTTTGGTTAGGACGGTGCAACGCTTGGCCGAATTTTCTTCAAGTAGCTACATAGGATTAAAGTACGTACCTCCATAGGGTTTCTCTAAAATAAAGAATAAAGAAAAGTTTTCTACATTCAATATAATTAGGACATTTTTTCAATATAATAATAAGAACTTACCTACTGACACCAACAAAACAAAGCCAAGCAATGACTGGTGGAACAATCAGTTCTTATAATTATTTACATACCTATGTCTGGGTCATATTGTCATTTTTTAGCCCGTCCTTCCTTTATTAGGTATTATTTGGGTTACCGCGGTTTTGTTTCCCTTTCATGTTCATGTATGGTGTTTTTGCTTGGTGGCATCCTTTATTAGGTATTATTTGGGTTACCGCGGTTTTGTTTCCCTTTCATGTTCATGTATGGTGTTTTTGCTTGGTGGCAATAGTATGTGGATGTGACAAATGTTCTGTATTAGTGGATGTGACAAAGATATAATATTTTGTGAATAAAGATATGTATATCAATATCATCAAAGAACATCATCTGTCTGATTTCATACCTACTTTAGCTTAATATGAAAATCTTAATCATTCCCTCCTACATAAAAACAACAGCAACTCAAGCTGTGTTGGTAGGTATTGGACAATTTTAGCGGAATGGATTACTACATCCATGCTACTTTATTACTTTTATCAATGATATTGACATTACCCAGGTAGCGGATTGTTCTACATAATTATACACGTGTCTATACTCTATACAGATACATTGAGGCTGAGAAATAATGGTTTGTACTTGAGACTGCATTGATATGTAGCATTGTGTTCCAAATAAGTGGAACATCCATTCCAGTAATGTTTATTACATATGGATTAAGTTGTAAATCCACTCGTCTATGTGGACATGCAAACCGGAGACTACCGACATGTCGATAACATAGATGAACACCCAAATAAGCATCATTCAGTAGGATAAGGAAAGTCGTGTGATGTTCATACTGTACAAAGTTAAAGGTTAAAACTAGCGAGCCAGGTGCGTCGAAATGAGAAACGAACGTATTTTTACTTTTTCCGAGACGAGCTAGGGTGATGTTCACACCAGATTTTTAATACGTACCTACATACTTACTTGAGAAAGTAGGTAGGTAGGTAAGTGGTTTCTTTATAAGAAAAAGAAATAGGTATGGGTAGGACGATATTATAGGTTAGTACTCATGTAGAGAAACGAACGTATTTTTACTTTTTCCGAGACGAGCTATATAGCTAGGAAAAACACCTGTCTGTCCCTGAGATCATAATAATTAGCTAGCTCTCTGGAGGTGCAGAGTTCGAATACCCTGATCTGGGCGTAAATATTAGCTTGTTATTAGATGATACAGGAAATGAAAATGCCCAAAAACCATGAAATTCTATTTCGTGTTAATATAGAAGTTCTCGAATAGAAAGCAAGGAGAAGTTACCTACCAAGATTCCTCAGAGAAACATCCACAAGGCAACATCAGATTTTTTTTTCTTTTTTATCCTACACTACAAGATAAAACATTGTGAACCAAGCATATCATAGGGATCTGTAAGGTAGACCAACAAACATTGATGGATTTTCTTCTTTTCTCCACACAGAGCTACATACCAAATTTCAAGTCGCTAGCTCTTACCGTTCTCGAGATATTTTGTTTAGAGACAGACAGACACACACACGGACCAATGGGTGAAACTTTGGATTTAGGCTCTAGGAACCTCAAAACGTGTTTTAGCATTAAATACTGACCATCGAAATATGTTCACTCATACCTATTTATCATGTATGATTATGATATCATTAATATCTCATCTGCTCTGTTTACTCCTTTTGTGCTGCTGTCTATCCTCTTAGTCTTACCTACCTTCCTTCTTCTTCTAATGTCATGTCCGCTGCCGCTGACGAACGTTGATTTCTTCTCAATCTTCCGTCGTCATACCACTCTGAACAGCTCAACGCTTGAACACTCGTACCACTCTTATCTCTCAAATTTCCCTCCCACTAGGTAGATAATACCTACACATAGTACTGAGTTATTTGTATACCTATTGAAAAACAGTGCTTATGAGGTCCCAACTAAAAAAATAAAAGTCACGCAGATATGTAATTTTGTAACAAAATAAAGCATAATTTTAGCTACAAATTCGATCAGACAAGAACGATATTATGTATAACCGGGGGAAAAAAAAACTAAAAATATTTTTATGAGGGTACCAAAAAAGACCGTTTAGCTCCAATACCATATAAACCATATACCAATACCATATAAACCATATACACGCAAAACACCTTGTGGGGCAAAATGGAACCCTAGGGCACCGTTCCCCATTAGGGTATAGGGTACCATTCTGCCCCAGATGGTATAATACCATTTTGCCCCCAAAGCGTCAGGCATTGCATCGAGCACTCAAGAAATTGCATAAAGCACTCGTGAAATCGAAAAAAAAACCTCCGTACTCTTCGAAAACAAAAGATAAAAGAATCAACCACAGATCAAAACAAAGATAACAAAGATCACCCTCGGAAAGTCAAGAACGTACAAAAAGAAGACGAAATGGAAAATATCAAGTATCTTATTAATAAGAGCGGTTTTCTGTCTAAACGAAAGTTTAGAGTCAAGAACGTACAAAAAGAAGACGAAATGGAAAATATCAAGTATCTTATTAATAAGAGCGGTTTTCTGTCTAAACGAATAGAAAACTACAAGCTACAGCTTCAACAGGTATGTTAAACTTTGTATACCAGGTATTACATGAATTCTCAACCACTGTTGTTGTTGTAGCAGCTTTGGCTTTCGCTGAATGGCAATTACTCTCCTACATAGATGTGTTATGTACCTACGTATCTACGTAGGTATATAGTGAACTAGATTTCATGTTTTGTATTTCTCAACCTTTGAGCATTTCATGCAAATCCACACTCTATCTTCATCGAGGTGATGTTCGGTAAATCCTACTTGCTAGAAATTGTAGATGCCTGCCATAGAAATTTACATGGGACTTTCGATTTATAGCTACTATAGTGAACTAGATTTCATGTTTTGTATTTCTCAACCTTTGAGCATTTCATGCAAATCCACACTCTATCTTCATCGAGGTGATGTTCTGTAAATCCTACTTGCTAGAAATTGTAGATGCCTGCCATAGAAATTTACATGGGACTTTCGATTTATAGCTATAGTAGCAGTATAGCATAAATGATTATCCTTCCAGTACCTAACACAAGATAAGAAGAACTTTAGTTTTTAGTCCCCCTTCCTTTATTATTACAATAGTAATAAAAAGGTATAAGGGACGGACTATTGTATTCGCTTCGGTGTCTGTCACTCGCACGCTCTGTCGGTCTGTCTGTCCCCGTAGAAGGACTTATCCAAACCTGGTCGACCTATATATCAAATTAAAGGTCTTTTTACCAGGAACACGAAAATGGTGGTGCCTACAAATTTTGTCCTAAAAACCATAAAGCCAAAAAAACTGGTTTTGACCCTTTGAGGAACTGCCAGCTTGCTAGGCTGGTTAGGGTTAGCTGTTCTCCTCCCTGTTTATAGTCCCACAGCCAGATGCTAGTCTTATCTCTGTTTAACATCCCCTAGCCATATGACTGGCTGTTGTTGGTGTTGATATGGCTTAGCTAGAGCCAGTGATGTCCTAAACTACATAATATATGTAAATGTGTGGTCAACCATCACCAGGACTTAGGCCTGGTGTTTCAAAAACTAGGCAAATTTTTAAAGCTTAGGGTGTATAGCAAAGCTCAATGGGCTGGATAATAAAGCTTGGTGGACAACATGATGAGTGTAGGGCTAAAGAAATATGTATTTTTAATTAAAAGCAACCTCCGTGGCCAAGTGGGCATGACACAAGGCTTGCATGCAGGAGGCCCGGGTTTGATTCCCAGCAGGGCCAAGGTTTTTTTTGGCTCTATGCTTGGAGCTTGGGGTGCACTCAGCCTTGTGAGGACAATTGAGTATCTGCTTTAACCGAAAGTGTGAAAAGATTATTGAAATATGGAAATTGCAAATGAGGCATTTAGTAATGTTGTGATATCCATAAAAGTTGTGAAAAAGCTCTGCTTTACCACAAAGAATTTGAGATTTGATTTGTATTTTTAATTATTGTCATCAGGTTGAGGCTGCTCTTACAACATCACCAGAAGATGAAGAATTGTTGAAACTGAAACAAGACTTGCAGGAAGTCATCGAATTGACACAAGAACTTCTAAGATCTCAACTTGCAGAGAATGCCAGCAAAGCAAGTAAAGTAGCAGGTAAAACATACTTCAAGTTTGGAATTTAAAATCTTGGGTGTAGAGAGACATGGCTGTATCATGCTAGATAATCCATGGCTGGGACAATATTTAACTGTTTGGATTAAGCAACTGTTTGAGTCCCAAAAGAATGATACCCCATGACTAAATGGACCTCTCATCATTGTAAAAATGTAGTTTTATGATCAATCTTCATTTTGAATCCCAGAAGTCTTATAAACAAGCAAGTCCATTTGTAAGAAGATTAGGTTGGAAAAATAAAACCATAATGTATTCTTTCTTTATTTCTTATTTCAGAGTCCAGTCAGTCTCAGGAAAATGAGGACTTGGATGCATTGTTCAAATCCTATATGAATAATGATGATGGTGAGGATGAAGGGAGTAATACACACAAGAGACCAGAAGACTGGAGAATAGGAGATAGATGTCTTGCATTATGGATACAAGATGGACTGTATGTTTTTATTTTATTATTATTTTAAGTGGGTAACTATGTGTCTGGTAATCTGGTCTGGTTGTTCCCCCTCTTGAGAGAAGTATGTAGTAATCATTGCAACCTTTGAAGAGCTATTGTGATTTCTGTATTATGTTCGCGGATTCGCGTCCCGAATCGACATTTTGGATATTTGGCAAGCCTAATCAAAGGTAACATAAATTATACAGCATAAATGGATGGGTGACTTAAACATTATATTGGAAATAAAGGGAGGCTCTAGTCTTGATTTTAAATCAGTACATGTAAGTAAAATCAATAAATGGATGGGTGACTTAAACATTATATTGGAAATAAAGGGAGGCTCTAGTCTTGATTTTAAATCAGTACATGTAAGTAAAATCAAATCAAGAATGATAATAAACTGAATATTGAACAAATTAGGTAGGTATATATGTAGGTATTCTTTAACCACGATCGAATAAACTACGGGCTAAAAAATTTCCGGAGGGACGGACCCAGCTTGTTTTCATAAGAAATCGACGTCAAAATTCCCATGTTACAACACCCTGTATAGGTGTATTTGGCTAAAAGCTAAAGAGAAGTGGAAGAAAAAACAAATTATGCTTCAGTTTCGTAATTTATTCTGTGCTTATTTATTTTGCTTTCGTTATAAAGTTTTGGAACTTTTGACATTTTACTTACTGCTTATACTTAAGTAATACTTATACTAAATCCCCGGGTCTACAATATCATGTACAGGCAAAGTCTCCGCTTGCCGAGCATGCTGAGAGGTTAACAAATACTTTAACGTGAGATTATAGACCCGATCATTAGTATTCCGATGCTCCCATGGTGTAAAGGTCACTGCGCTCGCCTTGCACGCGGGAGACCCGGGTTCGATTCCCGGCGGGGTCAAATTTGTATCAATCAAATAATTGATTCCGTGACTGGCTGTTGCGGGGCCCACTCAGCCTCGTGAGGAAAATGAGTAGCTATGACATATAAATGTGCATTGCGACAGGTGCCAGCATGGTAAACATTATAGTATGAATGAATGGTAGATTTCAGATTTCCCTCCTACTCGTTTGTATAGGTAGGTACCTAATACTTCACTAATGCTTGAAAATGATAAGGTCAAAAGTCACGGAAACTTTTTTTTCTCCTCTATTTTCATGAGCGAAGTTTTTTCAAGTAGGTATAAAAGGAATACTTTTCAAAATTTCACGGATTTTTTTTTCTCCATTCTGTTCTATTCAAGTGAACAAAATTGGGAGGGGGGATGTTCTAAAAAAAAAAAATCTGGTGTGAACATCACACGACTTTCTTTATCCTATTGAATGATGCTTATTTGGGTGTTCTTCTACCCTAGCTTTTACAATCGGTATCTCTAACCGTTTAGTCGGTATAGCTAAAAACCGCCAAAAAACGGTCGAAACCTGTCCGAAAGCGGTCAAAATACCGCTAACCGCAGCACCAATCTCAAACCATGCTTGTATTACATCCTTGTCATAGGATTATTGAGATATTGGGAAAAATCCTACAATGCTGCAGTGAGCACCAAAGTTGTGATATAATAACACAAAGAAACTGCATTTATTATTATTATATTATCATTATTGGTATTCCGATTACAAAATGAATCTTAAAGTTAGAAAGCCTCGTACCTACTGTTCGGCACAAATAAAGTGGATAATTTTATATGTAAGTATACTAAGGACTTGGGCTTCTTATTCGACTAGTTAGTAGATATTATTTAAATGAAAACATCAAGTTTCATGACTAGATTGGGTAGGTGGTATGGGACTGCGCTTTTATAAATGAGTATAAAATTATAGTGATAAGTGATAAGATTAGAAATCAAAATACATAATGGATATTAATACTTAGGTATAAATAAATAGATAATAAAGGTAATTTAAACTAAAGAATCAATATTACTCGTAGTTAATCCATTGAAATTGTCAATATGAATAAAATTTTCAGTGCTATTCTCATCTGCTATGACCAGGTTACGTAATGCATTGCGTCCTTCAGGTTCACTGCTGCTACTATTATTGGTATATTTCATCTTCATCAGTTCCAAGTCTATGTCTTCCTCTACATCTAGTCGACTCATAGGTCTGCTAATGTTATCATCAGAGAGAGGATTGTTCGATACAATTTCTATTTCATCACCACTAGTCATATAGGGGTCTGATGGGAAAAGCATTGAATTTCGTATGAGGTTCTTTAGTGGATCTGTTTCATTTGGACTTGTCCTCGACATTGGAGGCACTGTTGTTTTGCTTTCTACCATCTCAAGCCATTGCTGGTTGTGATAAGTAAACTTCTGTACTTGAATTTTCTCTGCCCAAGATTCATCACAGTCACGAATGATGTTCAAAGTCAAGTCACATACTTTTCGAATTCTCAAGTTCCCATCATTGAGAAGATCTATCATATAGGCAGGAGCATCTGTTTCTTTGATCAAATAGTTTTGACAGCTTGCATGACGACAAATCAGTTCCCATCATTGAGAAGATCTATCATATAGGCAGGAGCATCTGTTTCTTTGATCAAATAGTTTTGACAGCTTGCATGACGACAAATTTGATAGAAAACATATAGGATCTGGAGCACAATCTCATCATCTTCTTGCATTTCTTTCAACAGATTGATTAACAAGTCTACTGTGCTGTTTTTACAGAAATGTTCTGCACTGATGGGATCAGAGGCTGCAGTACCAATGAAGTTAATTACCTCTAGAATGAAATCATCAGACATTGAATGATCTTGGAGCCATTTTACAATCAACTTATCAAGATTATATTTTTCAAGTAAGTGATAGTAGTCCAGGTCTGGAATAATTAGATTACCCAGAGTTCCAAGACATTCTAGTTTGATGTTTTCATCTTTTTCTTTTTGCACACAATTAGCAATATCACCAATATAATCCACAAAGTAATGCTTCACATTGGAATGAATGGACATGTTTCTAATGACTTTCAACAGAAGAATATTCTTCTGAGTAAATGCTTGAATCATGAGAAGTTCCAGCTGTCTATTCTTGAGCATAAGCTCAGCATTGCGACTATTCAATGCAAGATTAATACACAAAGCTACAAGAACATTATCAGTCTCATCATCTTGTTCAACAAGTAACATGTTCATAAGAAGAGACATACAGTTAGTGTAAGCAAACATTGCCTTTACTCTGTCTTCTATGCTTAAGTGATAAAGAAGCTGAAGAATGATTTTTTGATGTTTTCCCTCCTCTAATAAAGATACCAGTTTTGGTAAGAATCCAATTTTAATGATCTTCTCTCTCAAATTTGTGTCAAATGAAAGGTTGAACAATAATTTTAAAGTAGAACTCTGCAAATTAGAATCTTCAATCATTAGAATTCGAGGTAATTTTTCAATCAGATTTAAATTGGCCATTTGCTCTTTGTTGACATGGTAAACTGACAGTTTCCTGCTATCCTGTCTTCCTTCTCTCTTCGATTTCGGGACGATAAGACCATAGCAGTTACAGTTTCCTCTGTCAAACCTCTTAAAAAAAATAATAATAATGAAAAAATATTTTTGTCATTTCCGAGCTGTCAATGTGAATCTGACCAAGTGAACAATGTAATTTTAATTTTTCTCGTATTTTTCCTCAATTAATTGATCATAAAATTAAGTTGTTAGTAGCAGAAAAACTTTTTTGAACAGTTTGATAGGTGAAAAATCGAAAGTGGCCTATGACGAACAGACGCCATTAGTATTAAAGCAGAAGAAAATAAACAACATAGGAAAATGGATACCTTAAGAAAATAGGAAACCTTAAGGAAAAAGGAAAAACTTTATCATTTAGGAACGACTGTGCATTCGGCCCAAAGTATACAGCTTGAAAATGTAATTTACGTTTGAGACATATTTACAACTGGTTTTAAAAAAACAGACAAACCATTCGAGAGTTATACCAGACAATCGGGAGTTAAACCGGAACAAACAAACAACAAACATCTAAACCAAATGCATAACGGTCGAGTTAAAACGTAGACCTTCACTTTGTTCGGTTAAAGAATCCGGTATGACAAACAAACAGATTGAAAGGAAAAATAGAATTAAAACTTGCAACTTGGTTTGTTTATTTAAGTTTCCAGTGGATACCTTAAGAAAATAGGAAACCTTAAGGAAAAAGGAAAAACTTTATCATTTAGGAACGACTGTGCATTCGGCCCAAAGTATACACCTTGAAAATGTAATTTACGTTTGAGACATATTTACAACTGGTTTTAAAAAACAGACAAACCATTCGAGAGTTATACCAGACAATCGGGAGTTAAACCGGAACAAACGAACAACAAACATCTAAACCAAATGGATTGATTTTCAATTGAAAAAAATAACGGAAACGGTTCTCCGTTGTAGCAGTTTTTACCGGTGTATGGCCAGTGTATTATTGTGGTGTATAACACTCGTCGCTTTTACACCTATAAACCCCCTATAAAAGATGCGATTCTCAAAATCCTTCTCCGAGTGAAAATTTTACCTGCGCTTTTACACCAGCATCTAAAACACCCAAGGATAACAAGCTCAAATTGTTTAAGGGGCTGTACTTGATTACTTACTTCTAGTAGGATATGTATCATGAGTGACTTCAATATGCAGATTTCTATGATAGTACTCATCTGAAAACAAACATCAAACAGAGTTAGACAATGAAATATCTACTAACAAACAGTATAGTCATCATTCCGTTCTAAATATCTAAATCTTATATGAAGAAGGTAATTGTCAGTAGTTAGGGTAATAGTCAGTAGTCAGCGTAGTTAGCTTGGAGTGTAGCGCGACTGCTTTGTATGCACTAGGTCGCGGGTTAAATTCCCGCTCAGGGCATCAGTACCTAAATACTTGATTAAATAAAAAGTCAACATGATTTTTTTTTTTTTTTTTAATTGACATACTCATCATACCTAGGTACTAACTAGGTCTTGTATGTAGCCTGGCCTTATGAACCTGGTGGTATCTACATTGTTGCAGATATTATGAAGGTACAATAGAAGCAATAGAGGGAGAAGAAGTATCTGTTCTGTTTGATAATGATAAGAAGAATGCTGTAGTCACCACTCTTAATATGATCAAACAAATTGCACCATCAGAAAAAAGTCACTTCAAGTAAGTATATACCCCTCACGTGACATGTCCACACACAAACTACCATGAAGAGGAGTCTTATTTGTAGGTACCTCCTTAAGGAATAAAGGTGTAGCAAGGCTATTTGTGTATGGAAATAGTCCACTCTGAGGTTGTGTAGTGGCAAAGAGCCCCAAAAGATGGGTTAAGCTTATACTTGCCTTGTAGGTAAGACCCTTCTATCACATTTTCTGAGCAAGGAGAGAGATATAGGGTGTAGAAAAAGTACAATAATTATTTCATCAAATAAATACAATGTGCTTTTTGATTTTAGAAAACCTGCAATGAGTGCCAAAATGAGAGAATATCAGAAGAAAAAGAAGCAGAAAAAACTGCAAAGATTTAAACAGTTAGAAGAAGAAAGAGAATCTGAGAAGAAGAAATGGATAAATTTCCACAATAAAGTAAGTACCTTCCTATATTGTCCTATAACTATAATATAGGACATCTAAGTTCATAATTATAGTATATAGGTGATAGTTGTTTTTGTGAAAAGGTATTAGACACTTCTATAAAACATCTCAAATGTCATTGGTTCGATTCCCGCCCATGGCGGATTTTATCCTCATCAGATAAATTTCTTTCTTGAAAGAGCTGATTTTCTCCTATCTTGTTCTTCTATCTTCGAGGTAATAACACCTCAATTACAGTTCCCTGTATCAAACCTCTTCTCCCTCGTTTTCGCATTTTCCAGACCTCAAAGAAAGGCATTTCCAAGAAGAGTATATTTGCATCACCAGACACAGTAGCAGGTAGAGTGGGTATTGGTACTTGTGGTGTAAGTGGTAGAGGTATGACCGAGTATCATGCAGCAGATAAGCATAAGAAGAAAGCCAAGAAATAATCAACAGCAGCAGCAGTTACGAAATCAAATAAGCTCCAGAGCGAAAAATTTTCAAACAACCTAAAAATTTAGGATTAGAACAGTTTCAACATCATCTTTTTCACTTAGTACTTACAACAGCAAAGCAGAGAATAGAAATTTGAATAGTTCTGTGTGAATGCACTGTTTCATGGTAATATCATGTACCTAAGTATAGTTTGGTATTTCTTATGGAAGTGACCTTAACAAGTTCCTCTGAGTGCACGTCCAGAGGGTCACCTGTCCAGGTATTAACCACACACCATGTTGCTTAACTCCAGTGATCCGTATGGAAGTGGCTACTCTGACTGTGATTTCAGTACCTAGGTATCTAATGTTGATAATTTAATATTAAGTAATCCTGTAAATGAGAAAAATAGAAAATAAGTCTCAACACAATACAAGTGAGTGTGTAGAAACTAGGAACAAGTTCATGGTTTTTATTTTATTGAGCAAGGTTGCAGGATAAATTTATAACATACATAGCTCTTCTTATAATATGCAAAGTGTAACAAAAGGCAAAGTTTCTTTTCAGTTCAAATTTGGTCTCACCAGTTGAATATTTATCAAAGATGTAAAATATCCGAAGACGTATTCGTTAATACATACGAGTATTTATAATTATGTAGTTCACGATCGATTTAGCCCTACTATTGTACTATGGGGGATAATGAACTCTTTATTGTTTAAAATTCATACAAGTTCAGTTTTTACAAAAGGCGGGATAATTGCCATAGGCAATCTCTGCCATCCAACGCAAAAATGTACGTACTTTGTAGTCTGGTAAATAGGAGTGCGCGGGTTCGATCAACTTCAATATACCGAGTGTATAGGTCCTAATGTGTAGTGTTGAAGCTGAAAGATATTTACCATGATAAGTTTAGTATTGTGTGGACTATATCCCGCCTTTTGTAAAAACTGAACTTGTATGAATTTTAAACAATAAAGAGTTCATTATCCCCCAAGCAATTATCCCGCCTTTTGTAAAAACTGAACTTGTATGAATTTTAAACAATAAAGAGTTCATTATCCCCCAAAGTACAATAGTAGGGCTAAATTGATCGTGAACTACATAATTATAAATACTCGTATGTATTAACGAATACGTCTTCGGATATTTTACATATGTAGGTGAAAATTTAATTCAAGCTGATAGACATTTACCATCAAGTTTACACAAGGTTGTTAACAGGAGAGCACTCTCAACACAGTGGTTAGAATTGGAACACTTGAGAAAGCAGCAGGTTAAGTACATGAGAGCGAGGCGGGGGGAGGCTTAGTGTCCAGATAGACATTTACCATCAAGTTTACACAAGGTTGTTAACAGGAGAGCACTCTCAACACAGTGGTTAGAATTGGAACACTTGAGAAAGCAGCGGGTTAAGTACATGAGAGCGAGGCGGGGGGAGGCTTAGTGTCCAGAATAACCCTTAGCATGTCACACTGTTCACACTTGGGCAACATCGGGTGATTGAGGAAAGTACACATGTAACAAATCCAGCCTGGGGATTCTGTACCTGAAATCAAACACACAAACAAAGCCTGCGAGATAAGAAGAGGTTAAATAGATATGAAATTACTAGAATGCCTATAAGTAATCAGAGCAGAGATAGTAAACACTCAGTTCTAATTCACATAGTTCTAGTGACTCACATTAGGTTAACTTTTATCTATCTACTTACTTTAAAATGTTCATATTATTTTTCCTCTTTTTTTTCAGGTTTTGTTTCTTTTTAGGTATAATATATTTATTTAATTATTTTTCCTTTAGGTATAATATATAGAGTTAAGTTACTGATGATAGACCAAAGAACTAGACGTGAGCTGTCCTGGTAGAGCTGTGTCCAAACATGTTCATCATATCTTTCTAGCATGCACGGTTTTTGTGTAGCCGCTCGAGTCCACGAACTTAATAGCCACACCTCGTAGAGTTAAGTTACTGATGATAGACCAAAGAACTAGACGTGAGCTGTCCTGGTAGAGCTTAGTTACGGGCAAATTCATGTTATTGACACTCACAATCGTTAGAATGTTAGTTTTATCACACAATGAAAACAAAGTGACATGCGTTATGTGACGTTATACCTGCTTGTGAGGATTTACTGGAGAAGCTGAGAGGGGCAATCTTCTGTCCCGTGTAGATATGTTCATAGAAATCTTCATCCGAGGAACTCAATTCTAGAGAGAAATGTTTTGTATAGAACACAAAAGTCAACAGTTATCATATCACACATTACCCGTATTTTTCTTTCTCAGTGTTCCCTCTTTGGGCGTAATAGCGTGATCATGACCACATTGGCTGCCACAGGACGCTTATGTATTTTAAATAGTTAAGTATATGAGAGAGGGACACCAGAGTGGAATTTTGCCATTTGAAATGAAAAAAATTCCATTTTATTTGTACAAGACGGACACAAAGTTCTAGAACACCTAGATATGTCAAATTTCTAAACATAGAGGCTACACTCATAAGATTTGTACAAGGCGTACACAAAGTTCTAGAACACCTAGATCTGTCAAATTTCTATATTTCTTAACACAGAAGGCTATGACTTGATTTTGCAGGTAAACAGTTTTTAATGTTGATTGTACAAGACGTACACAAAGTTCTAGAACACCTAGATATGTCAAATTTCTAAACATAGAGGCTACACTCATAAGATTTGTACAAGACGGACACAAAGTTCTACAACACCTAGATATGTCAAATTTCTATATTTCTTAAAACACAAAAGGCCATGACTTAGTTTTGCAGGTAAACAGTTTTTACTGTTGATTATTTCAGAAATTTTGTGATTTGTAAATCGTGTTAAGCTGAATGAATTATTGTATCTCATTGGTTTAATTTTAGCATTGCAGCCAATCAGAAGTCGGTAAGTCCCGGGTATGAACCACATTATACTTGTGCTTTCAGATATATTGACTGCTCAGATAGAAAGAAAAGCCAAGCTGGAGAATGCTCTCAAGTGCGAGAAAGAAAGACTGAGTGCAATAAAGAGAGACATCATGTGCATAGATCAGAAAATCAAACGTCACAAGAATCAGCAGAAAGATCCTATAAGATCTTCAAGGGTAAGAATCACATTCTTTTAGTTCAATATTATCTAAGGGGTAAGGAACAGAAAATTTCCGCCCCCAACCGGGAATCAAACCCGACATTTTCGAGTAAAAATTGAATGCTTTTCATCATGCGGTTATAGAGCTAGACCTCGGAAACAAGCTGTTATATGATATGTAGTACCAGCATAGTATGTAGATACATAGTACATACATAGATTGAGCAGACTGAGTAGTAGTTATTGTATTCAGCCTCTTTAGAGATTTGTATAACCTTAACCCAACCGTTCCGAGAACGAACATTATCCCATCAGGATAAAATCCACCCCGGGCGGAAATCGAACCCGCGGCCTAGCGCTTACAAGGCAGACGCGCTACCAACTAAGCTAACTAGGCTGGCTAAGGAGGAGTTTAGGATCCACTATGCATATGAATTTTAGGAAAGCACTAAAAGGGAAATCCGCCCCGGGCGGGAATCGAACCCGCGGCCTAGCGCTTACAAGGCAGACGCACTACCAACTAAGCTAACTAGGCTGGCTAAGGAGGAGTTTAGGATCCACTATGCATATGAATTTTAGGAAAGCACTACTTAAAAGGAATTCCTAATCATTAAGGTACGACTGTGCATTCGGCCCTTTATCCCTATTGAGTCTTAAGAAATTCTTGGTATTGCCATAATTTCTCAACACCCAAAAGCCATTTGTATCTTGGATTTTAGACCTGTTAGGGCCCGTGACGGATATCTTTTGGAGTGAAATTTATCAACTAGTAGAAAGAAGTAACACTATTTTCTTATGATTTCAGATATTGTTCACAGCTGGGTTGTGTGATGTGAGAGCATGAGACTGGCTGTATGCTTTATCTCTACAAACCAAAGTTCATCACTTGTCATAATCACGTTTACTTAAGCTCAGAGATGTATCCTCTAAGATGAACGAATCACTAAAGTTGCATAACGTTGAGCGTCGTTGGTATTTGAACGTTTGGGTCAAGTTGTGCTGTTGGCTATGTCAGGGTTCACTCTACAATGCGAGGAAAACAGGAGCTGGTGGAAATTCTTGAGAAAAGGCGAGGCAGGAAAACCTTGTCTTAGCAGTTAAAAGACTGTCTCTTTATGACAATAAATTTATCTAAGTTTAAATCTTTTTTTTTACTGTCTATTATTTTTTTTCGAATCCGTTCGAAATCAGAGATAAAGAAGACAGGATAGGAGAAAGTCAGCCATTCCGGGAAAAAAAGGCGAGGCAGGAAAACCTTGTCTTAGCAGTTAAAAGACTGTCTCTTTATGACAATAAATTTATCTAAGTTTAAATCTTTTTTTTACTTTCTATTATTTTTTTTCGAATTCGTTCGAAATCAGAGATAAAGAAGACAGGATAGGAGAAAGTCAGCCATTCCGGAACGAACCTAGTCTTGAAGTTCATATTTTAATGGTAAAGTTTGCCCCGGGCGGGAATCAAACCCACGACTTAACGTTGACAAGGCAGACGCTCTACCCATTAGCTAGGCCTGGAGTTGAAGGGCTAGTCCACAAAGTGAGTTTAAACTCCGTTTAAGTTTTAATTTCGGTTTACTATTTACTTGAGTAAGCAATTTGTCTTGAAATTTTGAATTTTTTAACGACCAAGCACAAGTCCTCATGATGGTTGACTGCGGTTCAGGACGAGCCAGCCAATCTAACATGGCTAGAGCTAGAGACCATCACCCAGGTGTACATCTTTTCTTTATTCTGCTATTGCCATTCGGCGAAAGCCAAAGCTGCTACAACAACAACAGTGGTTGAGAATTCATGTAATACCTGGTATACAAACTGGCTAGAGCTAGAGACCATCACCCCGGTGTATAGCAGATACAAAAAGACATCTTTTCTTTATTCTGCTATTGCCATTCGGCGAAAGCCAAAGCTGCTACAACAGAATTTTTTAAAAATCAAACAATCAGCTTGCTTAATCCAAGAGTTAAACCTAAACCAAGTAGAAACTCACTTTGTGTACCGAGCTATATAGATGGGATAGAATATATTTTTCCCGGTATACAAAGTTTAACATACCTGTTGAAGCTGTAGCTTGTAGTTTTCTATATTTGTACTCAAGTCTTCAGCCATTTCTGCAGAACTTTTGGCTGTTACCTAAAGTTACTGTTTAGATGTTGATAATGGGTAAATTTATTTAAAACATCTTTGAGCTCGAAGTTGAGAAAGCCGAATTAGTGAATCCTGAAGATTGATAAGGGTTTGAAGTTGCTTTATAATAAAAGAAAAAAAAACCGAATGTGGAACAAAGGGAAAATTCCAGGATTTTCAAAAACAGAAAGCAGAGTTAGCAATAGACTTTTATCTTTTATGAACTGACAACTGAACATGAAGACATGAACAGTTGAACAGAAATAAAAATAAACAAAAAAAAAAGATTATGCAAGGTTGCCACAAGTCAGTAGAAGTCGCCTAGTGTACGGTACTTCCTCAGAGTAAGATTATTCACTGGGTACTTCATATTACCGTACGCTCAATAGTCGTATTTTTAAGTGTTCATAACCACGGCCTGAGGCCGTGGTTATGAACAGGGCCATCGTAGGACATCGTCGGACTTTTTGCGTGTAAAGTTGGCGGGAAATTCGAATTTTTGATTTTTTTTCCGCAACTTGTACAATCTGAATTCATTTTTTACTTCTTATCTTTAGTTTGCACGTTTATATTATACTTTTCATTTATATTAGCTATAAAAACAAGCAAATTACAAAGCAAACAAAAATAAATATAAAATGAATTTTAAAAATTGCCGCCGGGACAGCTATCTCACGTCGTCCGAGCTCATCTCAGCCCTGTTCATAAACACACCCTGAGAATATGGGCTATGGGGTTGCATTTTGCAAATTGCAAATGGTTCTGTGGATCTGTGGTTGTGGTGTTTTATGTTTTATCAATAATATAATAATTTAAGGAAAAGTTAATTTTATCAATGGTGATTACAGTGTACGGCAATTAAATATGTAGTGAAGTTTTTAAAAGTGATATTTTACATTAGCCCATACTATCCTAATCCTATTGATCATGTGTAAGTTTAACTAATCAGTCAGTATGTTAAGGATTCTTTACTATTACTACAAGGTGGTTGGTGAGTCATTGTTTTATCATTAGTAACCAAAACAATGCAATCTGAAGAGGCGAGGTACATCAAGAAAAGGGTCAAGTCTGGCAATATTGATGTTCATCCTACAGAAAAGGCATTGCTTGTTAATTATGAGCTGGAAGCTATCATATTAGGGGAGAATGGAAAACCTATGATTGGTGACAAGAAAGGATGCCAGAAAACTATTCGCTTGAAAAGTTTAGGACCTGATACTGATTGTCAATCACTGGCTAAAGAGGTGGTTGCTAAGTGTAATTTAATTCACCCCTCCAAACTAGCTGAGGTAGAACACTTGATTTACTATCTTCAGAGTCGGAAAACAAACGCATTCTGTAAAGCCACACCAGAAGAAAATACAAGTCCTCTACCTGGAGATCTCATGTTGGGTTCTGGAATATCAAGTGTAGAGAAGGCATCATTTAGTAACATTGATGAATATGTTGAACTATTATATGATGAAATGAGTGATAAAATCAAAGGTTCTGCTCTCATATTACAGCTAGCAAAAGATTCCAACAACTTGGAAGAACTGTCAAAGAGTGAAACAGTGCTGAGTGCTCTGTCCCGAGTACTACGTGAGGATTGGAAGAAAAATGTTGACCTTAGTTGTAACATTATTTATGTTTTCTACTGTTTCTCTGTATATCATCAGTTTCACCCCATCATTCTACAGTATAAAATAGGTTCCATCTGTATTGAGATTATAGATCATGAGTTGAGAAGATATTTTGATTGGAAAAACAAGTTGGAAAACCTCAGCAAGATGCCTCCACCTCCTTCCAGACTACCAGTACGGCGTTCAGCATCCATCACTAGAAGCACAACACCCAAGAGCCAAATTCCAGTAGGTATTAATTATTCTGCATCAAATAGTCGGAGACATAGTGAGCTTGGCATGTCTGCTCCTCTCAAAAGATCAACAAATATAATGACAACAAGCTTAGTGGATGGTGAAGATGAGAGAATTGTGCAATCCAGACTTAAATTTCAAGTTTTATCTTCCAAGCAGGATCATCTCTTGAGAGTTGGATTTAACCTACTTATGAACATTGGAGAAAACACTAAAGTAGAAGATAAAATAAGAAAGCGTAACATTGTTGAGTATTTGGTCACATGTGTTGATAGACAAAATAAAGACCTGCTACAGGTAGTCTTACTATTCTTGAGAAAACTGTCAGTTTACCATGTCAACAAAGAGCAGCCTAGCTATATAGCTCGTCTCGGAAAAAGTAAAAATACGTTCGTTTCTCATTTCGACGCACCTGGCTCGCTAGTTTTAACCTTTAACTTTGTACAGTATCATTATCATTGAATCTATTTGAGGGACAGAAAGAAAAGTCCCTTCTGATAACTATTAATTCTCACCTGTACCTATAGAGTAATCCAGCACTGTATTAGCATGACATTACATACAGAACAACCTAAATGTAATGGAATAAGTTTTTATTTTTCTCACAGAAACAAGAAAAGTTTGTCCACAAAGATTTTCTTCGACCCCGGGGAGTTTTCTCTTGGATTCGAGTTTTGTTCAAATGGGTACAATCTTGTACTCGTATGTAGCAAGGTGACATCATGTATGACGCACACCCTAGAGAAGACCTTATTTGTAACAAGAACTTGGTTAGGTTTTGACACAGAGAGGAAGAGGAAGGTAATAACTAGCTCTAGATCTGAGTAGATTGTACACAGGGTACCTGGAAACAAGAAGTAGAAACAGCACTCACAGGTATCTTGAGAAACATTTCCGAAGGTAGACACCCACCTAGTTATTTGGAACTATTAGATTTTTTTCAAAGGTCAAGTTGAGATCAGAAAGGCGTCGGACCGGCTACGGCTCTGGAGATATTCCGGATAAGTTTAAAATAAAGTCTTTCAGATCTTTTACATATACTTTTATCTACCAATAGCACAAAGCTCAGACTGTTTAGTCAGATGAAATAGCGAGGGTTTTCATGTTAAGTCATTCGAAATGTAAATCGGTTGCGGTGCAATGAGGTCAGAGTACAGAGAGTAGGTATTTAAGTTATTCTTCTCAGGTTAAGAAAGAAAATTATTGTTCCGCTCGTTAACGTTAACACCTACTCTGGTATTCTATTAGGTCCCTATGTACGTTCCTACTCAACGTTATTACTTTCCTGTCATGATTAACTAACTAAATAGGTAGGTACATTTCTACGTACACTTAGGTAGATGCTGCGAGTATTATAGGGTGATCCAGCAAATGTCAACTTTGTAAAAATAAAAACGAAAATATTATCTCAAGTTGAGATCAGAAAGGCGTCGGACCGGCTACGGCTCTGGAGATATTCCGGATAAGTTTAAAATAAAGTCTTTCAGATCTTTTACTTTTATCTACCAATAGCACAAAGCTCAGACTGTTTAGTCAGATGAAATAGCGAGGGTTTTCATGTTAAGTCATTCGAAATGTAAATCGGTTGCGGTGCAATGAGGTCAGAGTACAGAGAGTAGGTATTTAAGTTATTCTTCTCAGGTTAAGAAAGAAAATTATTGTTCCGCTCGTTAACGTTAACACCTACTCTGGTATTCTATTAGGTCCCTATGTACGTTCCTACTCAACGTTATTACTTTCCTGTCATGATTAACTAACTAAATAGGTACATATCTACGTACACTTAGGTAGATGCTGCGAGTATTATAGGGTGATCCAGCAAATGTCAACTTTGTAAAAATAAAAACGAAAATATTATCTAGTTATCTACTCGCACCTACATGTAGGTCATAGGATACCTACTGATGTCAAGTTATAGAATAGTCGACTACTTTTCGTCCACACGGTCAAGACTTCTTCCACCCATGCAACCGGTCTATCAAACCTCCTTAGCTTGGAGGGTATTAGTGTTTTGTATATCCTCTTCTTACTACTTTATTAATTAACAACACTTCAATTACTTGGGTAATTATCGTTTATTTATTATTTTAAAACACAAACTGCAATATTTCAGTTCTTCAGTTTGCACACAACTCAAAGGTTGAGAAATACAAAACATGAAATCTAGTTCACTATATACCTACGTAGATACGTAGGTACATAACACATCTATGTAGGAGAGTATGGGGGATCTTTACGTACATCTATCTAGGTACTGAACTTAAAATTGTAATGTTTTTCACCCGTGGGGGAAAAATCTGTGTGGAGAAAAGAAGAAAATCCATCAATGTTTGTTGGTCTACCTTACAGATCCCTATGATATATGCTTGGTTCACAATGTTTTATCTTGTAGTGTAGGATAAAAAAGATTATTATTATTGCTATTATTATTATTATTATTATTATTACTATACTACAGGTAGCGCGTACGTCTGCCGGGGTGGATTTTATCCTTAATGGATATGGTTCGTTTTCGGAACAGCTGGCTTTCTCTGATCCTGGTTTACCTCCTCTCTTCACTTCCGGGACGATAGTACGATAAGATCTTTGCAGTTCCCTCTAACTAGACCCCGAAATACAAACCTGTGGGACTCCGAAATAGATCCCTGAATTTTGAAAGAATATGGTAGGTTACCTAAGAATTGTACCTACTGAATAATAATAATAATAAAAAAAAAATCGTACCTAATCATCCAAACTGGACTACTTAATACAGTTAATTGAGCTCAGGGTAGGTATTCGCCACTAGGTTGGTACCTACCTTTTTACTTTCCTTATCCTATAGGAAGCAACCTAATGCAATCGGGTTAAATTTTCGACGGTCAGTTTTTAGTGCCAAAACACGTTTTGAGGTCCCTAGAATCTAAATCCAAATTTTCAGCCACTGGTCCGTGTGTGTGTCTGTCTGTAACCTGTGGGACTCCGAAATAGATCCCTGAATTTTGAAAGAATATGGTAGGTTACCTAAGAATTGTACCTACTGAATAATAATAATAAAAAAAAAATCGTACCTAATCATCCAAACTGGACTACTTAATACAGTTAATTGAGCTCAGGGTAGGTATTCGCCACTAGGTTGGTACCTACCTTTTTACTTTCCTTATCCTATAGGAAGCAACCTAATGCAATCGGGTTAAATTTTCGACGGTCAGTTTTTAGTGCCAAAACACGTTTTGAGGTCCCTAGAACCTAAATCCAAATTTT
>NW_007377967.1:161623-179891 GCF_000475195.1 Diaphorina citri | reverse complement strand
CCTTTTCCACAAGGTTGGCCATGCCTCGGGATGAACTAGCGGGATTCCGGAGCGAAGCGACGGAATTCAGCTAGTAATAATAATAGACTCTTGAGTGGAAGGCAACCACTAGGCGAGGTTAACGCCTTAGGCATTCTCTACCACCTAACCCTTAGAGCTCCATTATTATGTGGTCAAATTCTCAAATAAATGAGGATAAAATTCCTCATTTGTGGGGAATAAAATGGGGGCATAAAATGGCGATAAAAAAATGAGGATAAAAAGAATACTACGAATACGGGCTAAAAAGAGTGGAGTAAAGAGCGTAGCGCCAGCCTAGTTAGCTTGGTTGGTAGCGTCTGACTACCTATTAAGATTATGTAATGTTTATTAAGCCTTTTCCTTCTGTCTTATTATGTCGTAGGTAACTTTCAGGCACCCGGAAATCCCGTAATCATCTCCTACTTTTGTAAAAGTAGGAATTCAACTTTTCTCTACAGAAAATCGTAGGGAAAAAATGCATTTTATATCAAGTTCAGAGATGAAGTTTTAATTTTTAATTTATGATAATCAAATTTATGCCTGTCTTTCGCCCTTGATACTTACGCATATGTATGAGATAGGAATCGTAATGTACAAATGCGACAGTCTGTAGACAATGTAGAATTTCAATACTTCGAGAGAAAAAAAGCAAGGATTTAGGTCGTGAGTTCCCGCCCCAGGGCAAACTAAACAGGTTCGTTTTCGGAACGGCTAGCTTTCTCCTCTCCTTCTCTCTTCGATTTAACTGTCCCGAAATTGTTACAGTTCCCTCTCTCAAAAGACTTCCTTTGTTACAGTTCCCTCTGTCAAACCTCTGAAGCTCGACCCGATCGACCCATTCTAGCCTGGTCATCCTGTTTCCTTGGCTTCCGGTCTTGAAGAGGAAAGCTTTTCCTCTCCTCCTTGGTACTTACGAGAACCTGATTCCAACTTTAATCTCGAAATTGAATTTCCATACGCGTACAAGCCGATATTCATTTACAACTCTCAAATCTCTTTCGTGCTCGATTGGTAATCGCGATTTTTGACAATCCTCCGCGCGTGAACATGATTTTCTATTGATACCTATATTTTATTCCATAGACCTAGCTGTAATATTTTAGGTAATCTCTTTTCTGTGTCTTTTGCTTTCGAATTATTTTATATTCGGAGTTTATGCATTTTTAAAGTACCCATTTATTTTTATTTAGTTATTTTGAAGACGTGAAAATTATTAGGAAATTTTTGGAAAGTGAGTCGTTTTTCACGAATATTTACTGAAAAGGTAAGCGATTGTTTTTCAGGTGGTAAATTAAAATAATAAAAAAAAAAAATATGTAGATAGGTATAAGTCGTGGTTTAGGCGTTCAATCGATTACCCATTACCCGGTTTCAGACCGTCACCCATCCAAGCACCCACCACGCTCAGCGTAGGATAACGTCAGGGTTTTTGAGGAGCGGTTTTTTCACCCGCTAATGCAGGGCTGTATTTAGTGGGGGCGAGATTTTTGCTCCTTTACTATGAGACCAAACCAGCTTAGTTGACTGTTGTACCCTCAGAGTTGTGCCGTTTTGAAGATAGGTTTTTTTATGTTTTGTCCTGATTTTTCTGATATTTGTGTAGGTCAGGCAAACAGCCAGTCTAATCCCTCCTAAATTTTGAAATCTAACAAACACTTTCCTAGGTGATGTAGTAGTCAAGATGCTCGCCTATTAATCAGCAGGGCGTGGGTTCAATCCCACCCGAGGCCAGGTAGGTACCTATGGAACTTTATCCTCAACATTTTTAGATGGTCTCGTTTGGTTATCCTCTAATGTCTATAAGTTTGGACACTCTAATCGCGTTAGATAGGCGTTCTAAAGTCACCCTGATAGACTCGTTTTCCACTTCTGGCCATTCAAGACGTTATATTCTGAAACTAGTTTTGATATTTGTCTGTCTGGTACCTAGGATATACTTACTCGTAGGTGCCTAGGTTTGGTTCAATGTTTTTCGCAATTCTGGTACCGGTTTAGATCAACTTTTCACCTGGTTACTTCTGGTCGTTTGAATCAAGACATTGAGAGGTGGTTCTTAAAATAGTGGTTACCCTAGAACTATAGGTCTGGGTGTCTCAACTGGTCTTTGAAGAGGTCATCCTCGGGAAGTTGTTTTAGTCACTTGTGAATTTTCTTGGTTAAACCTTCTAAAGAATATTAATTTTGGTAAGTTATTGGTACTGACTTGTTGTAAGATTTTCAAAAGGGATAGACACGAAAGAGCTAAAGACAGCCTTTCCTAGAACGAACTCGACTTGTTTAGGATAAACTTCGCCTCGGACGGAAATCGAACCCGTGACCTACCGCTTATGAGGCAGGCGTGCTACCCTACCAGCTAACTGGATGGCCCAGTCAGCTGGGAGGGTAATAATACCTTATTTATACTGCTCGCATAGGACTGAAAAGTCCCTTTACTCCAGCAGTAGGCTACTACTATTATTGTGGCTCGCATAGGACTGAAAAGTCCCTTTACTCCAGCAGTAGGCTACTACTATTATTGTGGTCAAATTCTCAAATTAGGATTGAGGATAAAATTCCATACCTCGGCTGGGATTGAACCCACGCCCTCCTGTTTACCAGGCGAGCGCCTTGACCACTAAATAGGACTGAAAAGTCCCTTTACTCCAGCAGTAGGCTACTACTATTATTGTGGTCAAATTCTCAAATTATATTGAGGATTCCATACCTCGGCTGGGATTGAACCCACGCCCTCCTGTTTACCAGGCGAGCGCCTTGACCACTACACCACTGAGGCAGAGTAGCGCGGATTAGCATACTATACGACACAGACCACAATTAAGAGTAGAACCTATAGGTATTAGGATACTACGACACAGACCACTACGACGCGGATTAGCATACTACGACACAGACCACAATTAATGTACATAAATGTAGCAGTTGTTGTTTCATTACTCCGAATCCCAAATAAAAATAGCGGTAAAAAGACAAAAAAAAATAATAAAGTGTATTTTAAAGCAAATAGCGAAACATTGTATAGGTATCTATAGGTTCTAATTAGTTCTGCATTTTTCACTCCCTATTGGAGAGTGCCATTAGAATAATCTTGTACAATGTCAACAGGTTCGCTACTCCTAGCATTCTAGTTTAGGATCAGGATCTTGAGCTTTGGTCTTCCGGAGCTTGAAGACTGGTACTCGGAAATGGCATACCGGTATGACCAGATTGTTGAGTCTGTAATACATGACTAATGACTATAATACATGACTACAATATTCGATAATTCAACTAAAAGTACCCATATTCAGCTTTTTTTTTAAGAGGTTTGAGGTCTTATCGTCCCGAAATCTATAACAATTTTTTAAACAGGTATTTTTCAGTCCTAGTTTCCAAGTTATCGATTATTATTACCTATCCATGTATATTTTTATTTGAGTAGGTACTCATTATTTAGCCTTAATTTAAACAAAATTCACCTGGGACACGGTTTCTTTAAGGTGTGTCCAACTGTCCACACATAGTCGACCGGCCATCGATCGATGTGGAATGAACCGTCCACACTGCCTCGACTCTATGTTTAGAAACACTATGTTGTCCGGGTGACTATGTTTAGACGCACCTTTACATGGAATTTCCTCTGTTTCAGAATTTTATCGAAAGAAACACTCGGTACAGAATCCTCCTCGCGCCTGTGCTACTCCTAGAGTATATTGGATCGGTACCGACTCTCTTACGGGACAAACCAGGACTCTTCTCAATCGTCAACCACCATCACCACACCATCACCACAACCACCATCACAACACACCACATCATGCTGTACGAAGTCCTGCCCAGGTTCCTTCAGGAGAAGGTCGATATTGTCAGGAGTGAAATGGTGGAAGGTGAGTTCGAAGTTAAGTGGCAGAGAATGCCTTCCTCATTCAGAAGAAGACACTCTATTGGCTTAGAGTTTAGATTTAGAGGGTAGTGTGCCTGCCTTGAAAGGCGAGAAGATACTCAATAGAGATTTGAAATTCTGGTGTTCTCGTGTTGAACACCAGAATTTCAAATTGACCCAGCACCTAAATGAGAAGTGTTGTGTCTCGTATTTGTCGCCTATCTGATGAGAGTGATGAGGGACATACTACGGGATGGAATGGCCATGCTAGAACACGGACCACATGAAGTCTAATTTAGCAGTTGTTTCGTTGTCATGAAATAAAAACGACTGTGAAACGCTCTTTTTTTAATTCCCCATCAGCAAGAGAATATCCGAAAGTATAATTTGAGCCAGTATAGGAAGGCTCAAATTATAGTTTAGCGAGCCTGCCTTGAAAGCGCTAAGTCGCGTGTTTGATTCCCGCCCGGGGCGAACTAATAATTTTTTTTTTTTTTTTTTTTTTTTTTTTTTCAAGTTAGGCAAGGTCTATCCAAATATACCAGACCTTGTTTAGACTGCTGAGGTAAAGGGACTTTTCAGTCCTATTCGGGCAGGATAAACAAGGTATATATATTCTATTCTATTCTAACCCTCATTTTTCCTTCTTCTCAGGTCCAGTTCATCCTAGTTCTGATCTACGCGCTCAGTCTGGTAGCATTCCAGTGCCTTCCCAGAATGTCCTCTATTCTCTTAGAGGGTACTGCGCCTGCCTTGAAAGGCGAGAAGATACTCAATAGAGATTTGAAATTCTAGTATTCTCGTGTTGACCCAGCACCTAAATGGGAAAATGGTGTGTCTCTTACCGCCTATCTGATGAGGGATATACTACGGGATGGGCAAGCTATAACACAGACCACATGGAGTCTAATGTAATAGTTTCCAAATAAAAACGGCTGTAAAACGCTCTTCTTTAGTTTCCCATCAATACGAGAATATCCGAAAATATAATTTGAACCAATATGTATAGGAAGGCTCAAATTATACTTTAGCGAGCCAGAGCCTGCCTTGAAAGCGCTATGTCGCTGGTTTGATTCCCGCCCGGAGCAAACTTTTTATTAAACAAGCAAGCCATTCTCGGAACGGCTCTTCAAACCTCCTCTTTCTCTCCCTCCTCCTCCTCCTCTTCCTCCTCCTCAAAAAAAACAACTAATTTTTCATCCCGCATTATTTCAGATGAGACGGTGGACAATTGGTTCCTAATGCAGTACCAATGGCCCGTGATCACGATACTAGTTCTGTACTTGGCCTTCGTGCTGAAGATAGGCCCAGCCTACATGCAGAACCGCAAGCCCATGAGTCTCAAGTACATTATGCTGGCGTACAACTTGTTCCAGACTTTGTTCAACGCGTACATTGTCTCCTATGTAAGTCGGAAATTCAGCCAGAATGAACGAGTGTTTTTAGTCAGTTTAGTGAGCTTTACAACAAAATTGCCCGGTTAGGTTCAAAACCTCAATCTGAAGCATCAATTTTATTCCAAAATCAGATTGGCCAAAAATATGTAGCCTGACTTGAGAGCGAGAATTTTTGTTCATAAAATGGGTTGTGACTTGTGATAGGGTTCGTTCCCGGAACGGCTGGCTCTACAAGCCAGCCTAGTTAGTTTGGAGGGTAGGGCATCTGGTTTGTAAGTACCTACTGGGTCATGGGATAGCCCCAGGGATCTCCCCTGGGGCGAACTCTATCCTAAACAGATAAGATTCGTTCTCGGAACGGCTGGCTTTCTCTTATCCTGTCTTTATTATCTCTTCGCTTTCGGGACTAATAAGACCTTACAGTTCCCTTTATCAAAGCTACAGGGCTGGGAATTAGGTAGGTAGGTAAGTCCTAAAAAAGTATAAAAGTTAGTGTTTCATCGCCGTTTTTTATTTCACAGAAAAAAACTACCTAATCATGTTATTCACGGTGTAGTCTAACTTTCTCCTTATTATCCCCTCAGATTTTCTCTCCAGGATCATTCAGTTACCTTAAGCCCATGAGTCTCAAGTACATTATGCTGGCGTACAACTTGTTCCAGACTTTGTTCAACGCGTACATTGTCTCCTATGTAAGTCGGAGAATGAACGAGTGTTTTTAGCCAGTTTAGTGAGCTTTACAACAAAATCAGAAAAAGTAACCGCACGCGGTCCCCAAATGCCCGGTTAGGTTCAAAACCTCAATCTGAAGCAACAATTCCAAAATCAGATTGGCCAAAAATATGTATTAGCCTGACTTGAGAGTGAGAATTTTTGTTCATAAAATGGGTTGTGACTTGTGATCTTGTGATAGGGTGCGTTCTAGGAACGGCCAGCTTATATAAGACAGCCTAGCCAGTTTGGAGGGTAGGGCATCTGGTTTGTAAGTGCTGGGTCGTGGGATAGCCCCAGGGATCTCCCCTGGGGCGAACTCTATCCTAAACAGATAAGGTTCGTTCTCGGAACGGCTGGCTTTCTCCTATCCTGTCTTTCTTCTCTCTTCGCTTTCGGGACTAATAAGACCTTACAGTTCCCTTTATCAAAGCTACAGGGCTGAGAATTAGGTAGGTAAGTGCTAAAAAAGTATAAAAATTAGTGTGTCATCGCCGTTTTTATTTCACAGAATAAAAACTAATCATGTTATTCGCGGTGTAGTCTTTTTTTTTTTTTTTTTTTCAATTTAGGCAAGGTCTTTTTACTGAATTGTTACCTACTGATACATGTATTATTCTTTAACCTATCCGAATATACCCGACCTTGCTTAGACTGCTGGGGTAAAGGGACTTTTCAGTCCTATTCGGACAGGATAAACAAGGTGTAATCTATTCTATTCTAACCCTCATTTTTTCTTCTTCTCAGGTCCAGTTCATCCTAGTTCTGATCTACGCGCTCAGTCTGGTAACATTCCAATGTCAACTACCACGAGTCATCACCTATAATTTCTTCGTCCAGTCCATTATCTTTTCACTCCTATTCGGTAACTTCTACTATAAGACTTACGTCCAGACGCCCAAATCTCGCAAAGACAAAGATGCGAAGAAAGTAGAATAAAAAAACCTCCCTCGGTGATGTTACCTAGTGGTCAAGGCGCTCGCCTGGTAAACAGGAGGGCGTGGGTTCGATCCCAGCCGAGATATGGAATTTTATCCTCAAAATAGTTTGAGAATTTGACCAGAAAATCCTGGATACGGACCTGCTCCCCTGTGTATGTGGCCCGCGAAGTACCTCCCAATGTAGCATGTGGCCCGCATACACATGGAAATTGGAAATCCCTGCCCTAGGCAATTTGTGATTTCTTGTATTTGAGTGTATTGAATTATAAATATATAATATGTACCTACCTATATTTACGTGGTCTTGCCAATCTACCCACTCTTATTTTGAGAGAGAGAGAGAGAGATTAATAAGAGAAAAGAAGTAGCGAGAAGAGGAAAGAAAGAAACATGCCAATCTACCCACTCTTATTTTGAAATATCTAGTGCAGAGAGAGAGAGAGATTAATAAGAGAAAAGAAGTAGCGAGAAGAGGAAAGAAAGAAACAAAGAGATGGTGAAAAGAGGAAGTGAGAAGAGAGAGAGAGAGAGATGAAGAAAGCAAGAGAGAGAGAGAGAACAGTGACCCTCCTTGTCTCAAGGTAAAAGCGGAATTTTCAACTTGTCACATGGCGAAATCATTTCTTTCTCAGAATATCGGATTTCCGGGAATAGGTCTTTGGAATTTCCACGAATATTTCGAATTTCCGGAATTTTTTGGAATTTCCCCGAATATTTCGGATTTCCGGGAATTTTTAAAGGGAACTGTACAGAGGGTTTGATAGAGGGAACTGTAACTCCTGAGGTCTTATCGTCTCGAAATCGAAGGAAGAAGGAATAAAAGGCATGGTCGCCAGAAGAAAGCCAGCCGTTCCGAGAACGAACATTATCCGATCAGGATAATATCCGTCCCAGGCGGTAATCGAACCCGCGGCCTAGAGCTTACAAGCGAACTAGGCTTACTCAATAAATTACGTTCCCTCTGTCAAACCTAGAAAAAAAAATCTCATGGAAAACCGTATATTTACGTGCAAAAAAGTGTAGGTAGGTAAATTAATATTCCTTAATTCCTTTGAAGGTTCAGTTTTTCGAAAGATTCCTGACAAGGACGTCCGATGAGGAAAGAAAGCAATGGATTGCACTGTAATATTCAGTGGAAAAGTGGAGCCAATTTCTTTTGTTCCAATCTTGAGCTTGAATTTAAATGGAAGTTCATTGGTTATTTGAGTCATTTTTATTTAATATGTAGGTACTTGGACTACTTGGTATTTCATTTTTATGTTTTGGGAAAAATTAAAAAGGGTAAAAACGATTAAAAAAATGATCTGATCGTGTTGGTAACACTGCAAAGATGTGACACAACGCTCAAACGTTGGTACACACGTTTCTTTGTTCTCTTGACCAATCAGAATCAAGAACACCACGTCACGACTCCTATTCGGTAACTTCTACTATAAGACTTACGTCCAGACGCCCAAATCTCGCAAAGACAAAGATGCGAAGAAAGTAGAATAAAAAACCTGCCTCGGTGATGTTACCTAGTGGTCAAGGCGCTCGCCTGGTAAACAGGAGGGCGTGGGTTCAATCCCAGCCGAGATATGGAATTTTATCCTCAAAATAATTTGAGAATTTGACCAGAAAATCCTGGATACGGGCCTGCTCTCTTGTGTATGTGGCCCACGAAGTACCTCCCAATGTAGCATGTGGCCCGCATACACATGGAAGTTGGAAATCCCTGCCCTAGGCAATAATTTTGCCCTTTGTTTGTGATTTCTTGTATTTGAGTGTATTGAATTATAAATATATAATATGTACCTATATTTACGTGGTCTTGCCAATCTACCCACTCTTATTTTGAAATATCTAGTGCAGAGAGAGAGAGAGATTAAAAACAAGTTTTTAAAAAAAAAAAAAAAAAAAAAAAAAAAAAAGACTGGAGGTACAACAAAGAAGTACATATTTTGAGATAATGACCTCTAGTTGAAGTTCACACAGCTGACAAGGAATCATTGGCAGTGATCCAATGACATAAGTTTATTTTCATTGTTATAATGTTTGAAACTACGAGAGAGATTAATAAGAGAAAAGAAGTAGCGAGAAGAGGAAAGAAAGAAACAAAGAGATGGTGAAAAGAGGAAGTGAGAAGAGAGAGAAATGAAGAAAGCAAGAGAGAGAGAGAGAGAGAGAACAGTGACCCTCCTTGTCTCAAGGTAAAAGCGGAATTTTCAACTCGTCACATAACGAAATCATTTCTTTCTCAGAATATCGGATTTCCGGGAATAGGTCTTTGGAATTTCCACGAATATTTCGAATTTCCGAAATGTTTTGGAATTTCCTCGTATAGGTATTTCGGATTTGCCCGAATATTTCAGATTTCCGGGAATTTTTTTGGATTTCCAGAAATATTTCGGATTTCCACGAATATTTCATTCGAAACCTACCTTACCTATCTTTCCAATAAAATCGAATAGGTAAACCATTCGAGAGATAGGGTGAAACGGATTTACAGACAAACCAAATGCAAAATCCTCCAGATAAAACTAGGTAGGTATGTACCTACAGTAGAACCTCGATTATTTCAACTAATTGGGACCGGGGGTGGTTGAAATGATCACTTTCTCTGTGGTGTCTGTCTATCAGAGGATCTCTGAAATGATCCTCTGATAAGATAGGATGTTCTTTGAAAGATAGAAAGAAAACAAAATGGATTTTGGAGTTGAAATAAGTAATGGAAGTTGAGGTAATCGAGGTTCTACTGTAGGTACCTATATTGATTTCACAGAAATTGAACACAAGTACACACACATTTCATATGATTATTTGTCGTGTCCAATGGTGATAACTGTGATAAGAGATGATAAGGAATATAGAAATTTAATGAGCTTAGGTAGTTTCCAATTAAAATAAATAAATGGAACGTAATTTTGCACACTGACGTGCTTTTAAACCTACTTCTGGTGATGATGTTTCTCTCTCTCTCTCTCTCTCTCTCTCTCTCTCTCTCTCTCTCTCTCTCTCTCTCTCTCTCTCTCTCTCTCCTTTTTATAAAGGGAACTGTAGGTACAGAGGGTTTGATAGAGGGAACTGTAACTCCTGAGGTCTTATCGTCTCGAAATCGAAGGAAGAAGGAATAAGGCATGGTCGCCAGAAGAAAGCCAGCCGTTCCGAGAACGAACATTATCCGATCAGGATAATATCCGTCCCAGGCGGTAATCGAACCCGCGGCCTAGAGATTACAAGCGAACTAGGCTTACTCAATCAATTACGTTCCCTCTGTCAAACCTAAAAAAAAGGAAAAAAAATCATGGAAAACCGTATATTTACGTGCAAAACAGTGTAAGTACATTCCTTTGAAGGTTCAGTTTTTCGAAAGATTCCTGACAAGGACGTCCGATGAGGAAAGAAAGCAGTGGATTGCACTGTAATATTTAGTGGAAAAGTGGAGCCAATTTCTTTTGTTCCAATTTTGAGCTTGAATTTATGGAAGTTCATTGGTTATTTGAGTCATTTTTATTTAATATGTACTTGGACTACTTGGTATTTCATTTCGCTCTTTATGTTTTGGGAAAAATTAAAAAGCGTAAAAACGATTTATAAAATGATATGATCGTGTTGGTAGTTGGTAACACTGAAAAGATGTGACACACATAAACAGCGCTCAAACGCTGGTACACACGTTTCTTTGTTCTCTTGACCAATCAGAATCAAGAACACCACGTCACTTGAGTGAGAAAGAACGAGAACATTCTAGAGTGGGGAGATTGGTATAAAAAGCATCGTTCGCCTGTTCGCCATTTTAAATTCTTTAAAAAAGTAGAGTCCTAAGGTTGAACTGAGTTTGTGAAATTTATTTTGATATAGCAGTTTCTTTGTGTGCTAAATAAAGAAGGTTTTATTGTATTGAACGTCATTTCATTCCAGGTAAGTTAAATATGTCTATTAACTATTTACCTACTTACTAGGATTGAACATTTTTCCTGCTGAACCACAACCAACCAAGTCGCTACATTTGCAGTTTTGCACAAAAGCAACGGGAGTTCCTTCCAGATTTTTCTTGTTACCTATGTCGCAAAGTTTGTCGTTGAGAAACGTTCCAGAACTTTCTTGCAGGAAAAATGTCCACTCCTTTATTTTCTATTTTTAATACTTTTTCTTAAAAATCGATATTAATAAGTAGGTCTGTAAAGCCTGGGTGTGGTCTGAACAGATACTGGATCGGCTACCCTCCAAGCTAACTAGGCATTTACCGATTTTAATTTCGACGTTACGCGAAGTTGGTATTTAGATGGGTGACCATCTGGGCAATCGCAGTCTGTTGGCTTTTCCTCGGCCTTCCAATCGATGGCAAAACAGAACAGCAACATAATTTCCTCAATTTCACGAAAACGTTCATCCTTTTCCTCGTGGTCTCTTCACCGTGATAGCGGCTACCCTCCAAGCTAACTAGGCATTTACCGATTTTAATTTCGACGTTACGCGAAGTTGGTATTTAGATGGGTGACCATCTGGGCAGTCGCAGTCTGTCGGCTTTTCCTCGGCCTTCCATTCGATGGCAAAACAGAACAGCAACACAATTTCCTCAACTTCACGAAAACGTTCATCCTTTTCCTCGTGGTCTCTTCACCATGATACCTATCTTTGTACCTACCTATGTAGTCTATGTACGAAAGTCTGTGTATATTAAATGGCATTTTGTGTTGAAAACATGCAAGGTTTAGCTCGTGTCGCAATCACATGGTGGTTATACAGGAGCAGCAAGAGTGAGACATTTAAAAAAAAAAAAATCGCGAAAAAAATTCGTAAGAGGTAAATACCTGTAGGTATACACAGTTGTATTTTATATGGTATGCTTGTTTTAGAATTCAGACTGTATGTTTCATTACCAACATGCAAATTGCACACTCCATATAGGCGACCTTTGGATTTTTTTTAAAAGGTTTCTTAGAGGAAACTGTAACAACCGAGGTCTCAAGGCCTGTTCCCACTTGTCGTTCGGAAAAAAATCGTGTCGTGTGTAGTGGGAACACTCTCATTTAAATTACATTGCCTACAGGACATTCGGGGAAAAATCGGATGAAACTCACGACAAGTGGGAACGGCTAAAGGCTGTGAGTGGAGAGCATAGCGGTTAGAGCATTGAGCAGGTAGAGGAAAAGGAATTTTAATTGTGTGAAGCATAAATGCTTGTCACAAATGTCGTTCCCTGCTTGATGCACTACGCTAAATTTCATGACATGACTTGGACTCGAACCACCAACCTCCAGATCCGAAGTGCACTGCG
Source organism: Diaphorina citri (assembly GCF_000475195.1). Taxonomy (NCBI): domain Eukaryota; kingdom Metazoa; phylum Arthropoda; class Insecta; order Hemiptera; family Psyllidae; genus Diaphorina; species Diaphorina citri. The sequence goes on along the minus strand of NW_007377967.1, from coordinate 167,702 downwards.
CTAACCACTACACCACTGAGGTTGATTTGAGCAGGTAGAGGTAAGGAAGCGATAGAGGGAAGCGATGACTTCACCGCATTGAACTGAAACTACTGAGAGCAGAAAGCTCTATGGCTCTCCACTCCACTCTGCTTTTGAACGTTAGGACAGAATAGGAGAAAGCCAGCCGTTCCGAGAACGCGTCTTATCTGTTTAGGATAAAGTTCGTCCCAGGCGGAAATCGAACCCGCGAACTAGGGCTTGCTACCCTCCTAGTCCTAGCTAACGACCGCTGCTGCCTATAGCCTATAACTAGCTGTTGCCTGCGAATTAGAACGAAAATTTAATTTTGTAATCAGCCAGCCTAGTTAGCTTGGTTAGTAGCGTGTCTGCCTTGTAAGCGCTAGGCCGCGGGTTCGATTCCCGCCTGGGGCGGATTTTATCCTGATGGGATAATGTTCGTTCTCGGAACGGCGGGCTTTCTACCATTCTGTCTCCCTTCTCTCTTCGATTTCGGGACGACAAGACCTTAGCAGTTACAGTTCCCTCTGTCAAACCTCTTAAAAAAAAAAAAAAAAAAAAAATAAACACGTTTTGAGGTCCCTAGAGCCTAAATCCAAAGTTTCAGCCATTGGTCTGTCTGTCTGTCTGTCTGTAAACAAAATATCTCGAGAACGGTAAGAGCTAGAGACTTGAAATTTGGTATGTAGATGTCAAATGTGACAAGGATGCAACACAAAACGTTTGGTTGAGATGGTTGCTGCGCTTGGCGGTATTTTGACCGCTTTTGGACAGATTTCGACCGTTTTTTGGCGGTTTTCAGCTATACTGACTAAACGGTTAGAGATATTGTAAAAGTTACTATAGAACATAAAAATAAGCATCATTCAATAGGATAAGGAAAGTCGTGTGATGTTCACACCAGATTTTTTTACTTGTAAGTAGATGGAAATTTACAATCTAATATCTAATAACAATGGGCGGAATGATAGTACCTAAAACAAATCCATATTCCATAATATCCTAATGAACTTATGATGAATGAATGAATTCCGAGCTCCTAGCTCACAGATCCAATCCTCATTCCTCAGAACTGATAAGATAAACAGATCGTAAAACAGAATTCAGGCCAAAACCATTATCAGCAGATAGGTGATTATTTGTTTTATTTCTGTTTATTTTAACGAAATGTCAGTGCCCGAGGTACAGAAGCAACAGAAATTTAAATGATAGTTTGCCAGGTTTGCCTGGAATCCTGATTTTTTCCAAAGCTAAATTTAATTTACTATAATAATAATAATAATAAGTTTATTCTTCCTTTACAATATTCTTAAATGATTATTCTTCATCATCCCTGTAAGTACTTCTGTACTTTTAGGGACCATAACTTCTTATTATGTAATGTATGTAGAACTATCCTTTTTTTTGCAAGAGGTTTGATAGACGAAACTGTAACAACAACTGTCTTATCGTCCCGAAACGGAAGAGAGAAGGAGGACAGGATAGGAGAAAGCCAGCCGAGAACAAACCTTATCTGTTTAGAAAAAGTTCGCTCCGGGCGGGAATCGAACCCGTGACCTAGCGATTACAAGAGTGTGAATGCCCAATTGAATTTGTCCACATCAACCATTGGTTCACCCAACGTTATCGTCAATACAAAACGCCAAAACTGTTCTATTTGTGTCGAATTTCTCAAGAGAAATGGAGAGAAAATAAACACCGCCATAAATTAGTGGAATTGAGAGGGCGACATGTGTGTAAAGCGATCGGTCGAATATCAAGAAGAAGGAAGAAGAAGAAGAAGAAAAAGAAAAGAAGAAGAAGAAGAAGAAGAAGAAGAAGAAGAAGAAGAAAAACATGCAATATATTCACACGATGAAGACAGGGGAAGGTGGCCGAATATCGGTCTCATCCTTCATTTCCGTTCCCCATGTATTTTCAGTTTTCCTCTATCCTTACGAGTGTGAAAATTCGGCATCTCTACTGATTTTAGTGGAGGTATCAAAGTATCTAAATCATTGGGTGTAAACGAAGATTAGAGCATTGTGCATTTAGTTTGCTAGACGTTGCTCATTTCTTTACTTTTGTTTTCTCTTTCTTTTGGTCTTTTCCTTTGAGCAGAAGCAGTATTAGGTACTTACTTATGTGAGAATGAAACATTTAGAATCACCGCAGAAGCACAAGACAGTATTGCGAGGCAAAATGGGCCAGACAAAAAAGTCTTCTAGGCAAATGGCCCTGGCAGTAAAAAAGTAATACTGCATCATTCAAAAGTTTTTTCTTGTGTATCTACCCAACTTCTGCTTCCTTCCAAAACTCGGATTTCTTTTGGAGTGTTTCCCTTAGCTTGCAAACGAGAAAATAGAAAAGTTTCTTTCTATCTCATGCCATCCTCTCTATGCAAACATCATAAGGTATGACCTGATTTCCATATTTCCCCTGAACCCTTCCTTTTTGCTTACATTTTCTGAATGCAAAACCTTTCAAATTTCAAATAAAGCAAAAGGAGAAGAAGAAGGCGGAGGAGGAGGAGAAGAAGAAGAAGGAGGAGGAGAAGAAGGAAGAAGAGAAGGATGAAGAAGAAGAATCAGTGAATGAATGGTTATAGTTAAACTATCTATCTGCTAGCAGATACTTAGAACTAGGAAGTCTAGGAACTAGCAGATACTTAGAACTAGGAAGTCTAGGAACTAGCAGATACTTAGAACTAGAAAGTCTAGGAACTAGCAGATACTTAGAACTAGGAAGTCTAGGAACTAGCAGATACTTAGAACTAGGAAGTCTAGGAACTAGCAGATACTTAGAACTAGGAAGTCTAGGAACTAGCAGATACTTATTAGAACTAGGAAGTCTAGGAACTAGCAGATACTTAGAACTAGTTTGTTTGTTTGTTTGTTCGAACTTTATGCCTGGCCAAACCGCTCATCCGATTGCTATGAAACAGTGTGCACTTATTGCTTGCACTCCCGTGAAGGTTATAGGCTATTTTCCGGTTCGTTTTTGTTAAGCTACGCCGAGCAAGACTACGAAATGGATGAGTGACATGAGGTTTATAGAGTACGGCCATGCCTTAAGGATTTACTAGCAGAGCGAAGCGACGGATTTCGGCTAGTATGTAATAAGAAAGACTCTCAGGGAAAATTGTTTACCTGTTTCTTTCTTCTTCATCTCAATTTAGTAGAGGCTTTAGAGTCTTTCTGACCTCATGGCAATGAAAAGGTCAGCTATACTGCAACAGTTAATGTTACATCCGATGCAGTTGTACTTTGTATAATGGCACATTTTTTTGGGTCAGGGTTGCATCACAAAAAACCCTTGTGAACAATGGTCAGCCAAGGCAGTCATGTAAATTACGAGAGAGGTTTTTTTCAGCTTAGAACAATAGCGCTGTCCTTTCCTTCCAGAAACGAAACCGATTCCCATGGCGATGACCATTAAAAAAAAAGATGAAAGTTCTACCGCCGTTTTTATTTCGTAGCAATGAAATCCATGCCTTAAGGATTTACTAGCAGAGCGAAGCGACGGATTTCGGCTAGTATGTAATAAGAAAGACTCTCAGGGAAAATTGTTTACCTATTTCTTTCTTCTTCATCTCAATTTAGTAGAGGCTTTAGAGTCTTTCTGACCGCATGGCAATGAAAAGGTCAGCCATACTGCAACAGTTAATGTTACATCCGATGCAGTTGTACTTTGTATAATGGCACATTTTTTTGGGTCAGGGTTGCATCACAAAAAACCCTTGTGAACAATGGTCAGCCAAGGCAGTCATGTAAATTACGAGAGAGGTTTTTTTCAGCTTAGAACAATAGCGCTGTCCTTTCCTTCCAGAAACGAAACCGATTCCCATGGCGATGACCATTAAAAAAAAAGATGAAAGTTCTACCGCCGTTTTTATTTCGTAGCAATGAAATAACTGCTACATTAGACGCATGTGGTCTGTGTCGTAGCATGCCCATCCTGTAGTATGCCTCTCATCAGATGGGCGAGAAGAGACACAATACTTCCCATTTGGATTTCCCATTATGGTTTAGTCTTTAGTCAAATAGTAGATATAGTTTGCTATAGCCCTCAGTGAACTATGTAGATATGTACCTAGGTATATCTATCCCGGGCTATTTACATGGAGAGGCCGGTATAATGTATAATATAAAAAAAGAGGTTTGATAGAGGGAATTGTGACTGCCAGGGTCTTATCGTCCCGAAAGTGAAGAAGGAAGACAGGATGGGAGAAAGCCAGCCGTTCCGAGAATGATCAATTGGGCCGAGTTTAATGAGCAAATTCACGATTTCCCTTTGAGTGTTGAATTTGTTTGCAAAAATTCATTAAAATCCCGCTCGAGAGAATAATTTTATGATGGGACAGGAGATTTAAAAATCGTGACAAGGGCAAAAATGGACACGATCTGTTTTAAATGTTATGATAAAAAGACACCAACAAGTACATTTCGTTATGGAATTGCACAATTTGCATGAAGAAATAAAAACATTTTCCGCCACAGGAGATAATCGAATGTCATTTTGCATCAATGCTACTTTGTCAATGTCACTATGTCAGAGTGTATTTTCCTTACGGAAACAGAGCCAATTCCGATGGCGCGCCATCTTCTACTCCCTATTACATAATATACCTATTGGGTTCGATTCCCGCCCGGGGCGGATTTTATCCTGATGGGATAATGTTCGTCCTCGGAACGGCTGGCTTTCTCCTATCCTGTCTTTCTACTCTCTTCGATTTCGGGACGATAAGACCATAGCAGTTACAGTTCCCTCTGTCAAACCTCTTAAAAAAAAAGAAAAAAAAAATGTGATTATTATTACATATCTGTCTCCAGGACCTTATTTAGGGGGGTCAACCTCGAACTTCATTTTTCTCCTGTACTGTAGGCAAGATTCCGGAAATTTGGAGTATCCAAAATCTGGATAGGTACGGCTCTGTCTGTCTCAAAGCGTAACACGTAGATTACGGTATTTTTCCCTTAGGTACTTACCTACCTACCTAATAATAATAATAATAATAATTTCCAACCCACCTATCCTTAGGAACATTGATTGTTCCCGGATAGATGGGCTGTGTGTACTGTGTACCGTTCTTGTACGAATGTGAAAATGAAGGCCATTAATTGGAGGGAAAGCCAATAAATACACATTTGAAAAACTCTGGGTTGTTCATCTCTAGCACTTACGAATCTAACGATCTCAATTTTTTTCCCTGTTCTACGGCCTGAATTAATAAAAGCTTCCATAATTAATAAATCAGCAATTACCCTAGCTAGAGCTGATTGAGTGACGAAAAACGCCGACCCTGTCTAAAAACGGGAAAAGGTGAAGAAGAAGAAGACCTAAGCCATATGTGCTACGGGTCAGTTTAGTGCATGAAAAGCTGTATTTTATTATGTGGCTTTTTTCAGGCATCATACGAAATTTCTCTTTGGACTAGTTTGGACAATGGTCCCGTACCACACCACCTACCAGTCCAAACTCCAAAGAGAAACTTCGTATGATGACTGGGAAAAAGGTCACATGATAAAATGCAGCTTAACTTTCTGATTATTTATGGTTGGAGCATGGTAGAGCTTTGCCACGCCAAATCTTTAGTTCCTGTAGTTACCTGACTTTATTACATCAGGCCTTGGAACGATTTTGTTTTTTCTTTTTGTCTCAAAAATATATTTCACTATTACTGTTTGTTTTAGCTGAATTCTAGTCTCTCAATATCAAACAAGTTTGTATTTCTCATTTTATCCTATAAATGAACAAAAAAATATTATACTTGTTCAATGTAATGAAATATATTTTTATATTTTGCTATTCATTATTATTTAATTCCTGAGACTGTTTTTCTTTTTGATCTCTCTAGAACCTCTCGCTAGTTAGAATCTCGAGTAGCGTTCACAACTCGGAGGTCCTAGGTTCGAATCCCGGCCAAATTTTCTAAATTTTTCGTTTTTTCATTTTCTCGCCATCACACGGGATCGAACCCGGTAATGTTCCGCACGGCCTGGGCTTCGTTCTGACTGCTGACTTGTTTGAAGCAGAGGAATTCCATGCTGAAGTGCGAGCGGCCTGAAGATAGAGTACGCACGCGCTGACAATAACCCAG
>NW_007377967.1:155673-161456 GCF_000475195.1 Diaphorina citri | reverse complement strand
ATAGAAAAAAAAAAAAAAAAAAAAAAAAAATCCGGTGGGTAGGTAGGTACTGAGCTTAAGCTTTTATGACTATCCCTATTATTCTTCAGGTCAGCTAGCCGCTTGGATGATGCAGTCGTACTATGGCGCCATGTTCTCAATGCAAACCCTGCCCGAGTTCCGACGCAAAGGCTACGGGTTCTACCTTGCGCAATACCTGACGCGGGTGGTGCACGCACGTGGCTACATTCCGTTCGTGGTGATTCGGCCGGAGAACGATGCGTCGCAGAGTCTGTACATGAAGCTGGGGTTCCGCAAGGTATATCAAACGACGCGAGCCATACTGACGCCGAAAGACGCGTAGACACACCAATTCGCGTCCATACAGTTAAGGCACGTCTCACACTGGACGCGTAGACGCGCGACTTTGAGTAGCACGAAAACCAAACCTATGATAATGGTATACCTAGAGGCTATAGAGCAGGGGTGACCACTAGCTTTACCTTTAGGAGCCGCAATCCCATAAAGCGGATTGGATTCTATAGAGCAGCGGTCTTCAACCTTTTTTCGCCCACCATCATAATAATGAGTACCGGGTACCCTTAGCTAGGTTGATGTGTACCATTAGGTACTACTGAGTTCTAAACAAAATCAATACCTATTGAAAGAATTTAGTACGTTTTGAGCTGTACTGCACTGCCTTCAAAATTAATTTGCTTTTGTCCGCCATTACACAATTTCTCGCGTACCTCCAGAGGGTCTCTCACTTGCCTCCAGGGGTAGCGTACCCCCGATTGACAATCGCTCACCTAGAGTCTATAGAGCAGGGGTGACCACTAACTTTACCTTCGGGAGTCGCTATCCCATGAAGCGGATTCAATTAGAGGATCTCTAATTCTCTATCATCTTCATAGGTTTGGTTTTGCAGCCGACTAGCGACTAAGCGCTACAGAAAGTCGCGCGCCTACGTGGGCAGTGTGAGACCAGTCTAATACTAGTCTTATATGCGACAGTCTAGACTAGTCTTATATGCGACACAATACTTGGCGACTGTTTTAAGGACCCTCCCTCTAATGTCCTGACTGTTATAAGGAGCTCCCTCGAACGTCGCGACTGTTTTAAGGAGCCCTCGATTCGTGTCTGAACTTTCTGAGGCCGTCTGTAATAATAATATTATATTATGCCAATAATAATGACATATTATGTCGAATGTTTCGAGTGCCAAGCTAAAAAGCTATCGTGTTTCACGGTTAAACATGGGACTCTAATTAAAATGAGCTTTGAAGGCCGTTCTGTTCTTGTTTGAAGGCAAAGTCGACACACATGCCCTTTGTCTTTTGTTGATAGAGTTCACTACAGGTAGGTACCTACGTACATGTTTAAAAGCAGGTTTTTTACCTGAGTGGGAAAAGCACTTTATATTATGCCAATAATAATGACATATTATGTCGAATGTTTCGAGTGCCAAGCTAAAAAGCTATCGTGTTTCACTGTTAAACATGGGGCTCTAATTAAAATGAGCTTTGAAGGCCGTTCTGTTCTTGTTTGAAGGCAAAGTCGACACACATGCCCTTTGTTGATAGAGTTCACTACAGGTACCTATGTACATGTTTAAAAGCAGGTTTTTTTACCCGAGTGGGAAAAGCACTTTTATAAATTTATACCAATACTGACTTCCACAAAGTTACAGAGCCATCTATTAAGATTCCTACCTATTGATAAACTTTTTCACTTTTTATCCAAGGGTAAAAATATCCAAAAAAAGTAAAAATGTGCTCCTCAAATGTATTTTCTCAACTTGGTAATAAAAAATTAGAAAAATAAATGTTGGCAGGTGGGCCAATAAATGGTACGTTTTTTAGGTGGGCGAATAAATGGTACACTTACCCTATATCTATCCCGGGCTATTTACATGGAGAGGTCGGTATTATAGAAACCCAACAAGTACATTTCGTTATGGAATTGCACAATTTGCATGAAGAAATAAAAACATTTTCCGCCACAGGAGATAATCGAATGTCATTTTACATCAATGCTACTTTGTCAATGTCACTATGTCAGGGTGTATTTTCCTTAAGGAAACAGAGCCAATTCCGATGGCGCGCCATCTTCTACTCCCTATTACATATATGTAGCTCTCCTGGAGCAGTGGTCACTGCGCTCGCCTTGCACGCGGGAGGCCCGGGTTCGATTCCCGGCGGGGTCAAAAAAAATTTGTCATGCAAATGATTGATTCCGTGACTGGCTGTTGCGGGGCCCACTCAACCGCGTGAGGAAATTGAGTAGCTATTTAAATGCACATAGCGACCGGTGCCAGAATGGTAGGTAAACATTGGGTGTTTTGGATTATTGAGATATTTGGAAAATCCTACAATGCTGGAGTGAGCACCACAATTGTGATTATTAGGTACATATCTGTCTCTAGGGCCGTATATAGGGGGGTCAACCTCGAACTTCATTTTTCTCCTATACTCTAGGCAAGATTCCGAAAATTTGGAGCATCCAAAATCCTGGATACGGCTCTGTCTGTCTCAAAGCGTAACACGTAGATTACGGTATTTTTCCCTTAGGTACTTACCTACCTACCTACCTAAAAATAATAATAATAATAATTTCCAACCCACCTATCCTTAGGAATATTGATTGTTCCCGGATAGATGGGCAGTGTGTACCGTTCTTGTACGAATGTGACAATGAAGGCCATAGACCTCAGTCAGCATCATTCCTATTCCATTATTACTAGGTTTTCCGATTCATTCGTATTTCATTATTATTTTGGGTTCTCTACAATTCTATGTAATACTTCAGATATAGGCTGTTCTCATAATTACCTACAGGCATTTCTCCTACCACCACCACAAGGTGATATAGGAAGAGGCACTCTGGTCTGACATTTGGAACTACTAATCTGCGCCAGATTCTTACCACACTTGGTGCAGGATTTACTCTTGGGTGCTCTTTGCTCGCGCGTTTTCCGCGTCTTTTTCGGCTTGCAGTTGAATTCTACTTGGATACGATCGACACTACTGTTACACGGGAGCATTGGACAGGGGGTGATCTTGTTACTAGATTCTCGTCGCTCAGGGCTGATGGTGTTTCTAGCCGGCTTTGCAAACATAGCACAGTTCCGAGTTTGACCGATGTTAACTTCAGAGCTGGAGCGTCTGCAGGTGATTTTGGGTTCAGGACGCTCTTGCTGTCCACCACCATGTGATTTATAACAGGTACATATAGGAGGTGTTTCCTCAGGACTTCGCCTGCAGGTGATTTTGGGTTCAGGACGCTCTTGCTGTCCACCACCATGTGATTTATAACAGGTACATATAGGAGGTGTTTCCTCAGGACGTGTCGCCCGGGGCGCACGCTTCTGACGTTTATCTTCCTGACATTCAGATCGTCGGGGACAGGATCGTTTGCGACACTGATCTCTCTCCTGGTTCTCCTGACAGAAACATTTGTTGAGTAGCAGCCACAGCTTGGCAAATATCATGTAGGAGAAGTAGACGTAGTTAAGGATGATGAATAGTTTGAACAGATCAGACAGGTAGTTGAGCCAGGTGTAGTTACATTTCACATGGTGCAAGTAGTCTAACAACAGATTCCTTAGACTTGCACACCACGTGCACATTGTGGGAAGTGAGGGGGGGAAATGTTTGTGCAGGATTATGTGTGAACCGGGACCGGAGGGGGAAGAAAGTGTTACGAAAATTTTGAACGGGAGTTTTTAAAATTTTCGAGTTTTAGGTTTTAATTGACATTTCTCTCGTCCTGAGATAATGTGACTGTGTTTAGCCAATGAAAATTGCGAGTGTATGGGAGATGATAGTTGTAATTCTGTAAAAATGTTCTCTGGGATTGATTACTATGTTAAGTGAAAAGTGAAGCTACCATTCATAGGTCAGCACGAATAATTAACAAAAAATGAATTTCTTCTTTTGAAATGAACAAGGGTTAACATTTAATCCATTATAGGTGTATACTCGTATTATTTTCTCGAATTAATCTGTGTTTTGCAAAGATCTCTAGCGGGGGAATATCTTTTCCCCAAGCAAAACTAAAACCAAAAAGTCATTAAAGGAAACTTATAGAAAAAAAAAAAAAAAAAAAAAAAAAATCCGGTGGGTAGGTAGGTACTGAGCTTAAGCTTTTATGACTATCCCTATTATTCTTCAGGTCAGCTAGCCGCTTGGATGATGCAGTCGTACTATGGCGCCATGTTCTCAATGCAAACCCTGCCCGAGTTCCGACGCAAAGGCTACGGGTTCTACCTTGCGCAATACCTGACGCGGGTGGTGCACGCACGTGGCTACATTCCGTTCGTGGTGATTCGGCCGGAGAACGATGCGTCGCAGAGTCTGTACATGAAGCTGGGGTTCCGCAAGGTATATCAAACGACGCGAGCCATACTGACGCCGAAAGACGCGTAGACACACCAATTCGCGTCCATACAGTTAAGGCACGTCTCACACTGGACGCGTAGACGCGCGACTTTAAGTAGCGCGAAAACCAAACCTATGATAATGGTATACCTAGAGGCTATAGAGCAGGGGTGACCACTAGCTTTACCTTTGGGAGCCGCAATCCCATAAAGCGGATTGGATTCTATAGAGCAGCGGTCTTCAACCTTTTTTCGCCCCGCGTACCCCTTGGGTACCCGGATTTAATTTCACGTACCCCCGCCACCATCATAATGAGTACCGGGTACCCTTAACTAGGTTGATGTGTACCATTACTATACTGAGTTCTAAACAAAATCAATACCTATTGAGCTGTACCTATACCTATTCAGTACGTTTTGAGCTGTACTGCACTGCCGTAAAAATTCAAAATTAATTTGCTTTTGTCCGCCATTACACAATTTCTCGCGTACCTCCAGAGGGTCTCTCACTTGCCCCCAGGGGTAGCGTACCCGCCCGATTGACAATCGCTCACCTAGAGTCTATAGAGCAGGGGTGACCACTAACTTTACCTTCGGGAGCCGCTATCCCATAAAGCGGATTCAATTAGGGGATCTCTAATTCTCTATCATCTTCATAGGTTTGGTTTTGCAGCCGACTAGCGAATACGCGCTACTCAAAGTCGCGCGCCTACGTGGGCAGTGTGAGACCAGTCTAATACTAGTCTTATATGCGCCAGTCTAGACCAGTCTTATATGCGACACAATACTTGGCGACTGTTTTAAGGACCCTCCCTCTAATGTCCTGACTGTTGCAATCAATTTCCACATTTCAATAATCTTTTTACACTGGTAATGTCGCCACTGGTCGCTTCTCGATTAAAGTAGCTACTCAATTGTCCTCACACTCGGCCACGGAGGTTTTAACTGCTAAGGTCTTATCGTCCCGAAAGCGAAGACGGAAGGACTTGCCTATTTTGATCTTGTGTTCATGACTAGCCATAGCAGGGGACAATACAGTCTCCTTGTACGCAATCTGCAGAGGTCCCAAGTCAGCTTCTATTTTGTACTCGGTCAGTATTCGGTCTCTGATGATCTCCAAGTGCAGCTCTCCCATCCCTAGAATAGATCAAAAATCAATCAAATCAAATTAAAAAAAGTAAGAATCAATTAAATCTTGAGGCTATCCCGTTAGGTCATTTACAACATGTGTTGAGCTATAAAATGGATTTTTTTTTGGAAGTCCAAAATAGGACGATAAAATGGAAACCATTTATTTTATTATATTTGACATTTCGGTCTGACATCCTAAGATGAATTTTGATCTGTTACTATAAAAAAGAATAATAATAATAATAATAATAATAATAATAATAATAATAATAATAATAATAATAATAATAATAAT
>NW_007377967.1:61194-154379 GCF_000475195.1 Diaphorina citri | reverse complement strand
AGTTCCTGTAGTTACCTGACTTTATTACATCAGGCCTTGGAACATTTTTCTTTTTGTCTCAAAAATATATTTCACTATTACTGTTTGTTTTAGCTGAATTCTAGTCTCTCAATATCAAACAAGTTTGTATTTCTCATTTTATCCTATAAATGAACAAAAAAATATTATACTTGTTCAATGTAATGAAATATATTTTTATATTTTGCTATTCATTATTATTTAATTCCTGAGACTGTTTTTCTTTTTGATCTCTCTAGAACCTCTCGTTAGTTAGCTACTCACATCAACTTCAAACAGCTAGAGCGCGGCCGGGAAAAGACAGTAGCCCGCGATTGTCCAGATGGAGCGATAAATGGTTTCTTCAAATTAAATTGATCCCAAGGGCAAGGAAAACCTAGACCCTTGACGAATGGAGTGTGGTGTGCCTAAAGACATGTGATGTGTTCCAATCTACTCAACCCCTCCAATTCATTGGAGTCAATTGTTTGGTTGTAATGATTGATCCACTTGTACTTTACAAGGTTGGTTTACAAATTCTTCCATTGAAGATGTTTTTACTTTTTCTTTTCATCATCCATTTGGTTCCATATGGGGTCGAACATATGGTCATATGGAGCATAATTATGGTCATAGTTACCCAAATTTTTCACACGTTTTTTCATTTTCTCGCCATCACACGGGATCGAACCCGGTAATGTTCCGCACGGCCTGGGCTTCGTTCTGACTGCTGACTTGTTTGAAGCAGAGGAATTCCATGCTGAAGTGCGAGCGGCCTGAAGATAGAGTACGCACGCGCTGACAATAACCCAGCAGTTCTGACAGGGGGGCTTCAGCAATGATCACCTGATGGAGAAGTAGAGATAGAATAGAATAAGTAGGTGTCCAGAAATTAGAACCGACCATTGACCATTGTCCAAGAGGAAAGAAACAAACCATGCTAATGAACAGAAGCGTCCTCTACGGAGCCTTGAACATGGTACCGACCCGCGCGGAAAATCAAGAAACTAAGCCGAGTATTTTTTCTGCGATGGTCGATGGTCGCCGTTGTGGACGCGCACTAAAGGAGCTCCGATCCTCGATCCAAGAGAAAGGGTTGATGGTAGTGATGGGTAAATACCCCGGTACTTCTTATTTTTGGGGTAAATACCCTGGGTATTTACCCCCCAATTTTTATAAATACCCGGGTATTTTCAAGAAGCGCCTCAGTCGAATTGTGCCCGGGAAATTAAGTGTAATGAAATATATTTTTATATTTTGCTATTCATTATTATTTAATTCCTGAGACTGTTTTTCTTTTTGATCTCTCTAGAACCTCTCGCTAGTTAGAATCTCGAGTAGCGTTCACAACTCGGAGGTCCTAGGTTCGAATCCCGGCCAAATTTTCTAAATTTTTCGTTTTTTCATTTTCTCGCCATCACACGGGATCGAACCCGGTAATGTTCCGCACGGCCTGGGCTTCGTTCTGACTGCTGACTTGTTTGAAGCAGAGGAATTCCATGCTGAAGTGCGAGCGGCCTGAAGATAGAGTACGCACGCGCTGACAATAACCCAGCAGTTCTGACAGGGGGGCTTCAGCAATGATCACCTGATGGAGAAGTAGAGATAGAATAGAATAAGTAGGTGTCCAGAAATTAGAACCGACCATTGTCCAAGAGAAAAGAAACAAACCATGCTAATGAACAAAAGCGTCCTCTACGGAGCCTTGAACATGGTACCGACCCGCGCAGAAAATCAAGAAACTAAGCCGAGTATTTTTATTGAATTATTTATTTTACAAGTTTCCATTTATATTTGATTGACAAAAAACTCAGAACATACATTTTTCATATAAATGGTATACCCATCCGTATAAGCAGAGCTTGTGCCACGGATGGGGAGTTCATTTATAATATTTATCTGCGATGGTCTATGGTCGCCGTTATGGCCGCATACTAAAGGAGCCCCGATCCAAGAGAAAGGGTCAATGGTTTCGGTGAGGGTGGATTGTCCAGGGTCTATGCTCCTCGTTGTGGACGCGCACTGATATTATAATAATATAATAATAGACTCTTGAGTGGAAGGTAACCACTAGGCGAGGTTAACGCCGGAGGCGTTTTCTACACACCTAACCCTTAGAGCTCCATTATTATGTGGTCAAAATCTCAAATAAATGAGGATAAAATTCCATGCCTCGGCTGGGATCGAACCCACGCCCTCCTGTTTACCAGGCGAGCGTCTTGACCACTACGCTACCGAGGCAGGTAATATGTTTGGTAATCGAACCCGGAACCCCCGGAGTGAAAACCTAGTGTGATACTCACTCGGCCACGGAGGCTATCAGAATTGAAAATCTAAATTAAGAGTGGTATTTACCTTGCTGGAACCCCGATCCTCTACAGACCGTATGTCTGCCCTTCTCCTACTCAGGTCCGCTAGAATCCCATGTACATACTGTTCATCTGAAATGATCTCCAAGTACATGTAGGGTTCTAGGAGAATACAGCCTGCCTCCTTGAGAGCCTGAGAAATCATAAAATAAATATAAAATACATGTCGTTTCTTTGTGTTATTATATCACAACTTTGGTGCTCACTGCAGCATTGTAGGATTTTCCCAATATCTCAATAATTCTAAAATCCAATGTTTACCTACCATGCTGGCACCGGTCGCTATGCACATTAATATTACATAGGTTCTAGGAGAATACAGCCTGCCTCCTTGAGAGCCTGAGAAATCATAAAATAAATATAAAATACATGTCGTTTCTTTGTGTTATTATAATTTTTTGGTGCTCACTGCAGCATTGTAGGATTTTTCCAAATTCATATCGCAATAATCCAACTCCTAATGTTTTACCTACCATGCTGGTGGCATCTACTCATTTTCCTCACGAGGCTGAGTGGGCCCCGCAACGGTCAGTCACGGAATCAATCATTTGCATGATACAAATTTTTTGACCCCGCTAGGAATCAATCCCGGGTCTCCCGCGTGCAAGGCGAGCGCAGTGACCACTACGCCATGGGAGCTGACTGAGAAATCATAAAGTCAGCTTAGTTAGCTTGGGAGGTAGTGCATCTACCTTGTCAGCGCCAGGCCGCGGGTTCGATTCCCGCCCGGGGTGGATTTTATCCGAAACAGATAAGATTCGTCCTCGGAACGGTTGGCTTTCTCTTATCTTGTCTGCCCTCTTCGCTTTCGAGACGATAAAACCTTGACAGTTACAGTCCCCCACTGGAAATCAATCCCGGGTCTCCCGCGTGCAAGGCGAGCGCAGTGACCACTACGCCATGGGAGCTGACTGAGAAATCATAAAGCCAGCCTAGTTAGCTTGGAGGGTAGCGCGTCTGCCTTGTCAGCGCTAGGCAGCGGGTTCGATTCCCGCCCGGGGTGGATTTTATCCGAAACAGATAAGATTCGTCCTTGGAACAGCTGGCTTTCTCTTATCTTGTCTGCCCTCTTCGCTTTCGAGACGATAAAACCTTGACAGTTACAGTTCCCTCTATCGAACCTCTTAAAAAAAATCTACCTTGAAAGCGCTTTCGCGTTACCTGAATGCACAATCTTTTACTCCATGCCTATCCAAGAACAGAAAAGTTTGGTCAAAATTTCCGCCCTCACGGGAATTCACTATCGAACCTCTTAAAAAAAATCTACCTTGAAAGCGCTTTCGCGTTACCTGAATGCACAATCTTTTACTCCATGCCTATCCAAGAACCAAAAAGTTTGTTCAAAATTTCCGCCCTCACCGGAATTCGAACCCAACACTTCCGTCTTGAGAGTCACTGCTCTTAACCACTTGGCCACAGAAGTAGGCTAAAAACTGGTCTTGATTCTCACTCATCACCAATCTGATGAGGGATATACCACGGGATGGGCATGCTACGACACAGACCACAAGAGTCTAACGCAGCACTTGTTTCATTGCTACGAAATAAAAACGGTGATGAAACACTCCTTTATTTAAGTGTACCTACCTTCACATCTATACCTATCCAAGAACGGACAAGTTTGGTCAGAAAATTTCCGCCCTGGCCGAGATTCGAACCCAGTACCTACCTACAGGTTGAGAGTTAGCGTCCGGAAAAATCTGCAATGTTGCCACACTGTATTTCGTTCACTTCCTTATAATCATCAGCCTCAGCTAGCAGCAGTCTTGTGATCTGCTCTGATTGGTCCAAATGAATGTTGTAGAACTTTTGGCCCTGAGAGACAGATAGAATAAACAATGGAGTATAACTTGTGAATAGAATAGAATAGAATAGAATAGAATAGAATAGAATAGAATAGAATAGAATAGCTGTATATTATTTTCCCAATTTTCCTTCATCTAAAGCTCGTTTCTCCTATTTTGGCGTGATAACGCCTGTACTACACCAAAGGAGGAGGTGAACGAGCTTCAGAAGAGGGAAAATTTCGAAAGAAAAATACAACTAGTAAAACCAGACTGTTGGACCGTTTCCTGTCATAAAATGTATTTATGAATCTTCCCCCCCCCCTACCTTTGTAAGTTTGTATTGTATACTTTTCTTTTTAATTTATATATATTTTTTGAATACCTTTCTTTTAGTTTGTACATATATCTTCCTTTGTAAGTTTGTATTGTATACTTTTCTTTTTAATTTATATATATTTTTTGAATACCTTTCTTTTAGTTTGTACATATATCTTTAAGACCTTTGCACTATTGGGGGTGACCCCGTGTATTAATAAAATAAATAAATAAATAATGAGGTGAAAGTTGTGAATAGGATCTTCCTCGAAGGGGAAATAGGAAGACGAAGAAAAAGCTTATCTTGTGCTGCAGATAGGTGAAGACTCTGTAGAGTTTAAGACGGGGATAGTGATTGATGGAGCTGAAGCAAGGTATGACACTAAAGTTGAAGGTTAATCCAGCAGGAAAATCTTCAGAATAAAAAGTATCTTTACCATAGAAAATAAAAAAAAGGCTTGTTGTGCAATGCAACATGCAATGCAATGAAATTCGTTAGTTTGGACGTGTTTGAGAAAGTTGCAGCAAAGTTTTTGAACATTGCAGCAAAGGTTTGTGGGTATCCGAGAGGTGGCGGTTTCCTGGCGAATGCCTTTGATGTGCGTTGCACTAGTTTGGTGTTTGCAAAGCATAGTGCAATGCAATTTAACCACTTGGCCACAGAAGTAGGCTAAAAACTGGTCTTGATTCTCACTCATCACCAATCTGATGAGGGATATACCACGGGATGGGCGTGCTACGATACAGAAATCCTCATTAACTTACCTTATGTACACACTGTGTAGTACACGAAGAAATAACAGGGTCGGATGTGTGTCTCCCCACTTCCAACCAATGCACAAGGACTCGCACACCTACCACCGGGCACCCTAGCTTGGGTCCCGACACGAGGGCTGAATCCACGCCTGATTTTATACACTGTAGCCGGCGCGGATAGATAAGGCTTGTGTTCTCGGAGTAGTCAGGGTCGGTGTCGAGAGAAACCAGAGGGAAGGGCTTGCCAGGCGTGGTAGGTAGGACGGACAGTTTGATGAGGACACGATGCTCCTGAGTACCTGTAAGAAGGTTAGAATTGGGGACAATCTCAAATTCTTTGTGGTAAAGCAGAGCTTTTTCACAACTTTTGTAGATATCACAACATTACTAAGTGCCTCCTTTGCAATCAATTTCCACATTTCAATAATCTTTTTACACTGGTAATGTCGCCACTGGTCGCTTCTCGATTAAAGTAGCTACTCAATTGTCCGCACACTCGGCCACGGAGGTTTTAACTGCTAAGGTCTTATCGTCCCGAAAGCGAAGACAGAAGGACTTGCCTATTTTGATCTTGTGTTCATGACTAGCCATAGCAGGGGACAATACAGTCTCCTTGTACGCAATCTGCAGAGGTCCCAAGTCAGCTTCTATTTTGTACTCGGTCAGTATTCGGTCTCTGATGATCTCCAAGTGCAGCTCTCCCATCCCTAGAATAGATCAAAAATCAATCAAATCAAATTAAAAAAAGTAAGAATCAATTAAATCTTGAGGCTATTCCGTTAGGTCGTTTACGACATGTGTTGGGCTATAAAATGGATTTTTTTTGGGAGTCCAAAATAGGACGATAAAATGGAAACCGTTTACTTTATTATATTTGACATTTCGGTCTGACATCCTAAGATGAATTTTGACCTGTTAAGTACTATAAAAAAGAATAATAATAATGACTTCAAGTTCTAATTTGGTTCTCACTCACCTCCCAGCACAGTTTGTCCTGTATCGGGACTAGTATCTACTCTCAAGCTTGGATCTTCTCTCTGTAGCTGACTGAGGGCCTCTTCTAACGCTACTTGTGTACTCTGACGAAATCAAACAAGATTATTGCAAAATAGGTAAATGCGAAACTGCAAAATAACAAGTCTGGCTGGGGGACTTCAAACAGGGAGTATACCGGCCTGATTTTTCCTTGCTAAAGAAATAGCAAAGGTTGAGTGCGAAGGGCATCCACTCGTAAAATTTGTAGCCAAAACCAATTGTCAGCCCAAAGCAGTCACCCTAGTTAGGGCTGATTGAGAAGCTGACGAAAAACGCCAACCCTGTCTGTACACGGGAGAAGGCGAAGAAAAAGAAGATCCAAATATTGTAATATTCTTCAAGCCTAGTGGGTAGCGTATATCTCTAGTAGCGCGGTCAAACTTTCTTGACTTGGCGGGGCGGAGCGCTACCGCGTTCCTTAATCACAATAGGCTTGCACGCCGGAGGTCCCGGGTTCGATTCCCGGCGGGGTAGTATTTTTTTTCGGCTCCGTGCTTGGTGATTGAGGTGTACTCAGCCACGTGAGGACAATTGAGTAGCTACTTTAATCATGTAGCGACCAGTGGCGGCATTACCAGTGTAAGAAGATTGTTGAAATATGGACATTGATTGCTAAGGAGGCACTTAGTAATGCTGTGATATCCACTAAAGTTGTGAAAAAGGTCTGCTTTACCACAAATAATTCATGACTTGATTTGGTTTGATAGTCCTCCTTCTTCCTCCTCCTTCTTTCTTCTTCTTCTTCTTCTTCTTCTTTTTCTCCTTCTTCTTCCTCTTCTTCTTCTTTTTCTTCTTCTTCTTCCTCTTCTTCTTCTTTTTCTCCTTCTTCTTCCCCTTCTTCTTCTTCATCTTCTTCTTCTTTTTCTCCTCCTTCTTCTCCTTCTTCTTCTTCTCCTCCTTCTTCTTCTTACCTGAGACGGTGGTTCGATGGAGCAGAAGAATACAGGGTCCGGGATTCGACAAAAAAAAAAAAAAAAAAAAAAAAAAAAAAAAAAAAAAAAAAAACACCCTATAACTTTGTGGCCAAGAGGTCAAGAGCACTGATTCTTGACCCGGAGGTGCTGAGTTCGAATCCCGCCAAAGTGAAAAAATTTTAACCTCCAGATTCAAAGTCTACCATGCTAACCACCACACCACTGAAATTGGTCATGGAAAGTAAGTACCTACTTACTTCCATGTCCGTGAGATAGGAAAGGCACCTATCTCACAGTGTTGGACGAATTGGGGTTTAAAACCCTTTGGACGCCCAGTAACAGTAACGGGGCTACTTTGATGTCTTTACAGAAGTAAGTACTGCTAAGGTAAGACAGGTAGTCCCATTATTTCAACAATGTATCAATATCACTTACCAATGATGGGGATTTGGAGTACCAACGGCGTTACACCAAAGCGATCTCGTAAGGATTTGACACACAGGTCCAGGTTGGCATCTGGTCTGTCCATTTTGTTGAGGTATACTATTCGTGGTATTGAGAACTTGTCTGCCTGTCGCCACACTGTGAGGGTCTGGGCTTCAAACGGCGTTACACCAAAGCGATCTCGTAAGGATTTGACACACAGGTCCAGGTTGGCATCTGGTCTGTCCATTTTGTTGAGGTATACTAGTCGTGGTATTGAGAACTTGTCTGCCTGTCGCCACACTGTGAGGGTCTGGGCTTCGACACCTGGAGAAGATAAAGTAAAGTTGGATTTCATTGGTAATTTTAATTACACATGTATAGGTATAAAGAGTAAGGTAAGATATAAAAAAAGAGCCTCTATATCTGAGTAAAGTTGGATTTCATTGGTAATTTTAATTACACATGTATAGGTATAAAGAGTAAGGTAAGATATAAAAAAAGAGCCTCTATATCTTTCATTTCTATAATTTTTCTTTTTACTCTGGTAAGCCAATGATCACTCATTGCTACTACATTGTCGTCATGAGGCTGAGTGCAGCCAAAACTCCAGGCACAAAGCCAAAAAAATTTTGACCCACCAGGAATCGAACCTGGAGCCTCTGGAGTGAAACCCTAGTATGCTACCTACTTGTACAAGAGGCACAAAGCCAAAAAAATTTTGACCCACCAGGAATCGAACCTGGAGCCTCTGGAGTGAAACCCTAGTATGCTACCTACTTGTACAAAGTTGATTGAAGAGCTTTGAAACATTTTGTGTATAACAAACATTGCCATGCTCCTAGCTACCTGCTGATGCATCAAGAATAATGACGGCTCCATCCATTACATTCAGAGCCTGCTCCACCTCCATGGTGAAATCTATGTGCCCAGGAGTATCAATGATGTTGATCACATGGTTTTGCCAGTTAATACTCACAGCAGCTGATCTGATGGTAATACCTGAAAGAAAATTGAAACATGAAAAAAGAAGAAAAAGAAATGTCATCACTATAGTTTTCTGTTTTGTAATATTACATACTCAGTACTTGCTCACATGAACATTATACTTTCCCGTGAGGTTGACTGCACTCTACAATAAAAAAAAAAAAAAAATCTACCAGGATTTTTGAGAGCTTGCAAGCCTGATACCTAGTCCGTAGAAAAACCCTCCAAATATTTATCTACCCAAACTGTCTTTCTATTTTTCAAGATGATTAAGTCAATTATTTACCTATGTAATACCTAGATAAATAGATTTGGTAGCAAAATCACTAACCATTATGTATTACCTCTATTCCTCTCTTGCTCCATATAGTCTGTGACAGTGTTGCCATCATGCACTTCTCCCATATGTTTTATCAGACCGGAATAGAACAGCATTCTCTCCGTTGTTGTTGTCTTCCCAGCATCAATGTGAGCTGATATTCCAATGTTGCGTATTTTTGATATGTTGCTATTGAGCTTGACACTTTTTATTGGTTTGGCGGCTACATTTTTGCTGTAGTGCTTGCTCCATATAGTCTGTGACAGTGTTGCCATCATGCACTTCTCCCATATGTTTTATCAGACCGGAATAGAACAGCATTCTCTCCGTCGTTGTTGTCTTCCCAGCATCAATGTGAGCCGATATTCCAATGTTGCGTATTTTTGATATGTTGCTATTGAGCTTGACACTTTTTATTGGTTTGGTGGCTGCATATTTGCTGTAGTATTTTTGAAAGTAGAAGGGAACTGATCTAGAGTGCCTTGATAAGAAGGCAGACAAGAGAAGTTTGCTGACCATTTTATCCTGAAATAAAATAAGTTAGTAATTATTTAAACGTACTTAACAGTTTGATTAAAAAAAAGGTAATTATGCAGAAGTCACGTCCATGGAAAAGAAAAGCTCCTTTTTGTATTTAACCTAACCCTATAATAACACTCATCACTGCTCTAATTGTGAAAACTCCTTCTTGCATTTAACCTAGGGTTGCCAACCGTACGTTATTTCCTGGAACAATCCATATTTTTGTCAAAAATCAAATGTTCCGCCGGAACACACCTTTGTTCCGGTTTTTTCCAAATCTATGGAAAATACGGGAACTGACTAATAAACAGAAAAAATTACAAAAAAAAAAGAAAAAAAAACAAAAAAAAAAAAAAAAAAAAAAAAAAAAGACCCTATACCTTTGTGGCCAAGAGGTCAAGAGCACTGATTCTTGACCCGGAGGTGCTGAGTTCGAATTCCACCAAAGTGAAAAAATTTTAACCTCCAGATTCAAAGTCTACCGTGCTAACCACTACACCACTGAAATTGGTCATGGAAAGTAAGTACTTACTTCCATGTCCGTGAGATAGGAAAGGCACCTATCTCCAGTGTTGGAAGGATTGGGGTTTAAAACCCTTAGGACGCCCAGTAACAGTATCTGGGATCCTTCGATGTCTTTACAGAAGTAAGTACTGCTAAGGTAAGACAGGTACTTAGTCCCATTATTTCAACAATGTATCAATATCACTTACCAACTTTGAAAGTAGAAGGGAACTGATCTAGAGTGCCTTGATAAGAAGGCAGACAAGAGAAGTTTGCTGACCATTTTATCCTGAAATAAAATGAGTTAGTAATTACTTAAACATAACAGTTTGATTTAAAAAAAAAAGGTAATTATGCAGAAGTCATGTCCATGGAAAAGAAAAGCTCCTTTTTGTATTTAACCTAACCCTATAATAACACTCATCACTGCTCTAATTGTGAAAACTCCTTCTTGCATTTAACCTAACCCTATAGGTAATAACACTGGTCACTGCTTGTTTGTGCCAGTTCCTTTGGTAGCAATATTCCACGGATGTGACTTCTGCACAAGTACAAAAAAAACACACATTTAATACACCTCTTCAAATCCCCTTCTGTCACTCCCAACATCATAGAGTCGACTGATTTACTAGTTATTCAGTTGTGAAACTAGAACCTTCATTCCTGAGAACATAAATTTAACCTAATACTTACCTTTCTTGATTTACTTGATGGGCTAGTATCACAAGGTTCTCATTTCAAGACAGATTTTATAGATCCAAAAATGGTCCTCTGAGCGTTTGGATTTTTGGAAGAAATATTTAAATGCCATTATAAAGGGAAACCGGTCTTATCAGCCTATCTATCATTTTACCGTTTCGGTAATTCAGTTTCATTTCACTTCACTTTTTAACATTTTCAATTTTTCACTTGAGGATATTTTCAAATTTTTGCCGCCATCGACTGAAACCCCGTAGATTGCAAAGAGAAATGCGTTCCGGTTTGTTTATTTTTTTATCTGTAATTGAAGCGGGTCAATTTGAAAACAGCTGATATTTCGATTTTCGACCAAGTTTTGGGCTTTTTGTCAAATAATTTTCGTGTTTTGTGGATTATTTGTTGCCCAAATTCGACTTTAATTGGTAAGTAACAATGAAAAGAGTAGATTAGAGACTACAGATTAATAGCAGATTGTCATTGCGAACATCTCAACTCTCAACTACCCCCTTTGAACTTGACTCTGAATCCAAGTTTTGCACTCTACCGATGGAGAGAATATTTTGATAAGAGCTATCACTAGTGGCTCAGTGACCTGTAGAACTAGCTTAGAAAAAGAGCATCTACGGGCCCTCCAAAGGTTTGATTGTGCCCAAAATTCCATGATAGAATGTCATTGATAATAAAAGTGCATGCCAAAATTTCATCAATATTGGACAAACCATTTGAAAATTGTCGTCATGAAATCACCAGACAAGAAACAATGCAAAATTATCATTATAAAACTTTTCACTTTATTTGTTCAACTGAAGGTGGCCTCAATTAATCTATCTACTACAAACAATTGCACTAATCAAATGAGGCAGCATTTGCATGACTTATTGTTTGTTCCATTTGCATAATGAATTTCCCGTGGAATATGCACTGACCTTACTTTTGCATTGATCCGTTCCCTGAGCTCCTATATAGTTAAATTGAAACCACTCAGAATGGTCAGTTCACAACAAACTATAATGTTTGTTTTTATGATATCACTTGACTTAGGTTTGTTTCAAGAGTCAAAAGCTACAAGTATATCCTGTTATGAATAAAATGTCTATTTTCTATACCTAGAGAATGGTATTCCGGGTAAAAATCGGGAAATCCGTATTTTTTCACCATTTTGCTAGTTTGTACCGTATATGCCAAAAAAAAAGTTGGCAACCCTAATTTAACCTAACCCTATAGGTAATAACACTGGTCACTGCTCGTTTGTGCCACTTCCTTTGGTAGCAATATTCCACGGACGCGACTTCTGCACAAGTACCAAAAAAAAAAAAACACACATTTAATACACCTCTTCAAATCCCCTTCTGTCACTCCCAACATCATAGAGTCGACCAGTCGACTGATTTACTAGTTATTCAGTTGTGAAACTAGAACCTTCATTCCTGAGAACATAAATTTAACCTAATACTTACCTTTCTTGATTATTTACTTGATGGGCTAGTATCACAAGGTTCTCATTTCAAGACAGATTTTATAAATCCAAAAATGGTCCTCTTAGCGTATGGATTTTTGGAAGAAATATTTAAATGCCATTATAAAGGGAAACCGCTCTTATCAGCCTAGGTATCTATCATTTTACTGATTTTGATTTAACTGATTTTATTTTACCATTTCAGTTCAGTTTCACTTTTCAATTTTTCACCTGAGGATATTTATTATTATTTAAGTTTGACAGAGGGAACTATAACTGCTAAGGTCTTATCGTTCCGAACTCGAAGAGAGAAGAAAGACAGGATAGGAGAAAGCCAGCCATTTCGAGAACGAACATTATTCGTTCAGGATAAAATCCGCCCCGGGTGGGAATCCGCGGCCTAATGCTTACACGACAGACGCGCTACCAACCAAGCTAACTGGCTAAACCACAAAGAATTCATGATTTGATTTGAATGAAAAACTAATAAATCAGAAGCCACGACAGTGGAAAAGAAAGCTCGTTTTTGTGTTTAACCTAACCCTATAATAACACTGGTCACTGCTCATTTGTGACAGCTCCTTTTTGTAGCAATTTTCCGTGACGTCTGAACAAGTACCGAATTAAGAACTAATTGTTGTTGCGCTGTTGTCAGGATTCATCGTGCGGGGCGAACAGTGTTGCCAACAGTTTGACATACGATGACATTGATGAGAGACCGTCCTCTTCCACTCAACCTCGCACGCCGTCTAGAGGTAAGAATCAATCAAACCCCTAACACTATGACTTTAACGTAGAAAATGAATATGCAATAAAAAGATGGGGGTTCTTATTAAAAAAAAAAAAAAACAAAGTTGGCACGATTTGCGGACTTCTTTTTTCGCGAATCGCGATATTGCCAAAACATCCGCATCAAAAATCAAAGAGTTTTTTTTTCCTCGAAATTTCAAACAGGCTCCGAGGAAAATGCATTAAGCATAAATTCTTTGACACCCTGTATTCCATGGAAAATTTCTTATTGTACCATAGAAAAGTGCCAGATTGTATGTCTTATCGTGTGATCCTACCTTTATAGACTTGAGTCGAAAGTAGGTAGGTATACCTAAAGGCTCATTCCCGATTGTCGTACGAAAAAAAAATCGTGTCGTGCATAAGTGGGAACACTCTCATTTAAATTACATTGCCTAAGTACAAGGCTACAAGGACATTTTGTGTCGTTCAGAAAAAAAAATCGTGTCGTGTGTAGGGAGAACGCTCTCATTTAAATTATTACATTACCGTTTCCCATTTTACTGTCAAATAATTCCCAAGTAAAAAACACATCTTGATAGCAAGATCCTCAGTGACATCTAAGTTTTATAAGCTTTTCCCAATCAAGTATGTAGGTAGGTACATATGCCATGAATTTCAATCATACAACTGAACCATATTAGAACACTTTTGTTCTAATCAAGAGCTCTCTAATAACCTGTTTTTCTCTTCTAATCTCATAAACAAAGTCTGAAAAAAGAACCCAAAGGTACAACTAAAGAGCAAGTATTGTGGGCCAAACAACTCTATGAGAGTGCTTTCCATCCTGACTCCGGAGAAAAGCAGAACATCTTTGGACGAATGTCTTTTCAAGTTCCCGGAGGAATGGCAATCACTGGAGCTCTGTTAACGTTTTACAAGTATGAGTGCTCTTATATTGGGATGCAGTTGCCTTGGTGTTTGTTGTACATTTGTATTTTCAGTTCCTTATTCTGTACAGTAGGTATTTTCAAGTTCCCGGAGGAATGGCAATCACTGGAGCTCTGTTAACGTTTTACAAGTATGAGTGCTCTTATATTGGGATGCAGTTGCCTGGGTGTTTGTTGTACATTTGTATTTTCAGTTCCTTATTCTGTACAGTAGTTATTTATTTTTTATTTTTCTTCTTAAAAATGTAGTTGTAGTGTATATAACATTATTATTCAATGTTGGCACACTCTAAAAGGCATCTTTCCTCTAGTTGTCAGCAATGTATAGGCACCTCCCCCTAGTTGGTAGCAATGTTGAGATTTTAGCTTGGTAAATTGTTTAGGACCGAGAATCGTAATGCTCGTGTCACTCGCTTCGTGTTTTGGTCACCAACCAAAATCTGAGGGATTTTTAGCATCCTGTACTTCACAGAGGGAATTTTTCCCGCTGCTCTAAGGAATATTTTCCTAGGCACCCCGGTGGGACTTTTTCCCACTTCTCTAGGGAATATTGTTCCCTGAAGGGATTTTTCTCACTTTCAAACGGGGTTATTATTATCCCGTTTTGAAAACTTCCATACACATGGAAACTAAAACTTTGAATTTCATTTTGATCCTGTTTTATCAATCCTGTTTTATTATATTTTAATTTGTTCTGTTTTATTTTAGTTGTAAAAAATTATTACTCCAGTTATTTTTACATTTCCCCCCTCCTCTCTTTATATGGTGAATATGGAAAAATCCCATTTCAGATCTAGTCTCAATTTATTGTTACCTATTCATCATTCTTTTGTTTCATCAATTTTCTCTCCCAGTCTCTGCATTATTTGCTCTTTAATCTTGATTAACTTTTTCTAGTCTCTCCACCACCCAGACCTTGTGTTCGGCTGGGAATACCTATTCTGAGATCGTAGTTTCAAACTCCATAAAATAGCGTGATTTTTTTATATGATTATTGTCATCTGTGGAGCTGCACCAAGTCAATTCGCCCATAAGTGGCTCAATAGTTAGAAGATATGACCCATACTTAGGAAAAGAGATCTCAAGTGAAATAAAAGCATGTGATAAGATCTGACAAACATCCAACCTGAATTTCATACCCTGCATTTTCAAAAATACTTTTTAATACCATTACAATAAGTATGCAATATTGAGCTTTTACTAATAATCTCAGGAAGAGAGTATAGCTGTATTTTTCTTTCCGGATATAGTAGAAATTTTTCCTCTTTGGGCATAATAGCGCGACCACTTTGGCTGGCACGGGACGGTTATGTATTTTAAATGGTTATCTGACAGAGGGGCCTTTGAGTGAAATTTTGCTATTTGTTTGATGAACAAAAACTTCAAGAATAAAGTTTGTCTCTCATTTAAGAGATATGTTTGCCAGTCTAGTTAGCTTGGAGTTTAGCTCATCTGCGTTGTAATAATAATAATAATTCAAATTCCAAAACAAAATTGGTTTGGTTCCATTCATACCAATCATACCCAGAAAGGAAAAAAAAACTTATTTTGCAGTAAAATATTCTAAATATGTAAATTTATGCGATTTAACGCAGAACATCTTTGGCAGGATGAGTTTTCAAGTCCCCGGGGGTATGGCTGTGACTGGGGCATTGTTGACATTTTATAAGTACGCTGATGTTACTGGTTTGTATTAATTTATTTTTATTAACATTACTAATAAGCCAAGCGTGTGTTTTTTTTTAACTATTTTTTTTATCTTTCTTTTTTTAGATTCAGATAAGTTGCAGGTAGGTACATCATTGATACTAATCCCTACTCTTCTAACTTTTCTTTTCCCTTTTACTCCTTTAATTTTAAACTTATTGAACATTGGAAAAATAATTGGCATTGAGTGGGACTGCATAAGATGTATAGTGGAAACTAGGTAGGTACTTCCTTAAAACGTAAAAACGAAGTACCTACCTACCTACGGGTACTTTTCAAAAGCTAGAAATAATTTTCATTCAGTAAAAAATATTCCCATCTTGCATTTAGCACTTTTTCGTAAATTATTTTGTATCTTAGATTACGATGAATTAATTTTGCTTTCGAGCTTTACTCTTGTATTGATTCTTCATTTTATATCTATTCAATTGTACTTTGCTTGCTTTAGCTGTTTAAATGCGCTTATTCAGAACTGAGTAAGTATATTATTATATCCATAGTGAACTAATGATATTCGAAGTTTAGATCCGGAATCAATTGGTCGTTTTTTTTTTTTTTTTTTTTTTTTTTTAAAGGGGGGTTTTTCCCAACCAGATTCCTTTGTGCGAACACGCCTTTGCTTTCGCAGCTTTACATGATGAAATGTCATCTAATCCAACACATCTATTTTAAATATTTTCAGGTGTTATTATTCCTGCTTGAACTCCCTCCTCTCCTCCATAATCCCTGTGGCAACTCTCTTAGTTCCTGCTCCCTCCCATTCAAAGAAACATTGATACAACATAAATAAGGAACTCTAGTCACTAAATGATCAAGAAAGC
The DNA here is from genome assembly GCF_000475195.1 of Diaphorina citri. Taxonomy (NCBI): domain Eukaryota; kingdom Metazoa; phylum Arthropoda; class Insecta; order Hemiptera; family Psyllidae; genus Diaphorina; species Diaphorina citri. Next base: position 138,089 of record NW_007377967.1, on the reverse strand, counting down.
TAATTATCTAATAGTTTATGAACATTTTGGACCAGTTTTGAACATGTAATTGAATAGAGGGTAGTCAGCCTAGTTATCTTGGAGGGTAGCATGTCTACCTTGTAAGTGATAGGTTGTGGTTTCAATTCCCACCCAGGGCAGATTTTACTCTGACAGGTTTACACCACCATTTTTTTGACTATGAGAATTTAGTACTATCTGGAAATGTTTGTTGGTATTTTACAAATCTACACATTGTGATGAAGTGTATTTCAGACATTAAAAAAGAAGTGTTGTTATTTAACATTTCTTAATATACATATAACCAATCTGTCATACAGTGTTTCTTGCTCCTATAAAATTGCAAAAAAAAAAAAAAAAATGATGTAGCTTTGGCTGTGACAATATGAAGAACCTTAACTTGAACATCAAGTATCAGAGGGGTGGGCATCCAAAGTCCCTTCATTCCCACTACCATCATGTTTTAATTTCACAGGAGACGTGCCAATTAATTCATCCAGATCTAAATCCAAAGTCAAGGGTTGACTGTTGATGGCTTGAATGTTTTCTTCTACACTATCCATGATTGAGTACACAGGTGTATTTTGAGCAATAGGTCTAGACTGAACTGGTGCTTGTGAACTTTCTGTTAGGCTACATTGTGCATTTTCAGATTCTATCTTAAGCTCCTCACAATCATGTAAACAACTTCGTATCTGATCTTGTTCCAGTTGTAACTTGTCAATGAAATGGTCAACACGTTCTAATGCTTTGAGCAAGATGTTCCGTTCTGTAGTAAGCTTGGCAATAGTCTCCTTATCACTAGAATGACAGGTTTGGTCCATGCCTAGTGTCTGTTAGCTGTAGGAATTAGACATTCACCTGGAAATGAGAAGGTTGTGAAGATGATTGCTAGAGGGGATGGAGAAGGGAGGAAGCATTGAATAGATGGTTGTGGAGGGTGAGATTAAAAAGAAGGAAAGGTACTTGTGCAGAAGTCACGTCCGTGGAATATTGCTACCAAAGGAACTGGCACAAACGAGCAGTGACCAGTAGTATTATTAAACACAAGAAAGGAGTTTTCACAATTAGAGCAGTGATTAGTGTTATTATAGGGTTAGGTTAAGTACAAAAAGGAGCTTTTCTTTTCCACGGACGTGACTTCTGCATAATTACGGAGGGAAATATCAACCCTGATAGAACTTGGAACCAAAGCAAAATGAAATAAGAAAATGCCATGCCTATAACTATAAAAAGGAAAGAGTTTCTTATTATCTTTCTAGACCGTAATATTACGTACTTACCGCGCTAGTTTGTGCAACAAGTGAAGAATGTTGAGCATCTGGGGTGTTTTTAAAATTAAAATTCTTACTGGTAAGTATCTGGTAGATGGACTTGATTGAATCTCAATGGAGAAAGCACGGAAAGCGATGTGGTAATCATTTGATGGTTCAAACGACAAAAAGAAACGCTAAAACTTGATATACTTGAATTTTCTTGAAAATCTAGAAGAAAATCACGCTGGTTAAGTATACTTTTTCAGATTTCCGGTCTTCGGGCTTCGGGTCTTCATCTTGATTTTTTTTTTCCGCTTTCGTTTCGTTCGATACTTCGATTCGATGTTCGATTTCGAATATTTCGATCTTCCAATCTTCCAAAACCCCGTACCGTTACCGTAGTGCATAAAGTGTTGCCAAGTTTGGGTAACTTCCCCAATGAGGTTAGAAAGAGTGGATACTACTCCTTAAAATACAAGAATCCAGGAATGTCTTAAACTTGAAGTAAATTTGGATCACTATTTTATTCTATCTTTATATTTTTATAAATTTTTAACTGTTGAAAATCAGTAAAAATGGGTGGTAAAAATTATTTTTTACGAAAAGTTGAGATCATTCCAAACCAGTGAACTCTACCATTCAAAACCTTGCGGTCAAAGGAAACCCCGTAGAAGGCAACGTCGCTTTTTTGCATTTTGTCGGGTCGATTTTCTCTGTTGCCTTGAGAAAAAATGTCGCTGTGCGTGTGATTTCTTCTTGATTTTCTTGAAGTTTTGAGTTGAAAAATGTGAATTTCGCTTGAAAGTTGGTTCAACTTTTGATTTTTCCGTGAATATCCACCTCCCAGTTAACTTGGGGGGTTTCCTGTTTTTATGAAAGTATAAGGACTCATTGTATACAAGCAGGCTGTTGAAGGCAAATCATTGGATCCAGCATATCAGAAGCAAATACAAACAATTATTCATGAGTAAGTTTCATTCATTTATGTTCTCTGGTATGTCCTTAAAAGTTAGGGACCCAACTTTTTAATGGTAAAATAACTGTTGGTTTAATCTTCAATACATAATATCTACTTTATTTTTTCTCTGCACTAAAATGTTATTTAAAAAAATTTCAGATTGGTAACTCTGGAGCCTCACCTTCTTTACAAACAGCTGGAAGCACAAATACAAGAATGGGTTATCGAGACAGAGCTGCGTCAGTTGGAAAGCTTGCTTGACACGGACAACGTTGACAACATCCCTCACCTGTTCATATCTGGTAAGTGCTGCATAACAAATCAAATCATGAATTCTTTGTGGTTGCTTAGTCTGACCATCACCCCAGGGCTGATTGAGAGGCTGATGAAAAATGCTGACATTGTCTGAACACAGGGGGAATAAAAGAAGAAGAAGAAGAAAAAGAAGAAGAAGAAGAAGAAAAAGAAAAAGAATGAATCTGTGAGTATCAACTTCCATTCTATTTTCAGGACTGTTGGAAAGTTACAAGAACCTCATGGCTGGAGGTTGGTGGTTCGAATCCAAGTCAAGTCATTAAATTTAGCGTAGTTTATCAAGCGAGGAAGGACATTTGTGACAAGCATTTAATGGTCAACACAATTAAAATTCCTTTTTTTTACTCGCTACGAGGGAAAGTTATAAAGTAAGGCATTACTTTTTTTTAAGATGCTTGATAGCACTGTAACTGCCAAGGTCCTATCGGCCCAAAAGCGAAGAGAGAAGAAAGACAGGATGTTGGAAAGCCAATCGGTCCGAGAACGAACCTTTTTATTCGTCTCTGTTGAGGATAATATCCACTTCAAATCGAACCCGCGACATAGCACAAGGCAGATAATTATTTATTTATTTCTAACAACTAACAAATTAAATTAGAATTGTGAAATGAAATAACTTATACTCTTCACTTGGGTCGGTAGGGTTTTTTATTTGCAGACAACATAGAAACATGTCTGTTGTCTGCAAATAAAAAACCCTACCAACCCAAGTGAAGAGTAGGTATAAGTTATTAAATTTCACAATTCGTATGGAACTTCACAAAGCTCTTACATCAAAAAGTTATTTTAGATTTCGCTAACATATTCTGATCTTCTCCCTCATTCCAGTGAAGGCCAAAGTAGCGGCGGCCGCGGATCTCGCCGCATCTCTCAAGTGCCGTAGCGGTGGCAAAGCCGCGTCCAGCGGTACCGCACGGTCCGGGTCCTGTCACAAAGCACGCTCCGGGTGTTCTCATCACGGTCATGCGGCACACAAACATGGCCCTGGGCCGGAGCCCATCAAGCGGATAGCGGCCTGTGAGGCCCATCGGACCGGTCCTGGTAAGGGCTGCTATTATTACAGGGTTTATACGCGACCTGGAAAAGTCATGGAATTTGCCACCCGGTCAAAAATTAAAAATATTCAAATTAAATATATCAAGTATTTCCGAAAAACGGCCTGCGGCGCATTCCCCCTCAAATTCATCGACGTTCTGCATATTGCATATTTCATTAAAATGAAGGGGTAATGTCTGCCATGTTGAATCTTAAAAAAGTCACTTAATAAAGGGTGTCCCAATAAGAACGCAAGATTTGATGCAAGTATTTCCGAAAAACGGCCTGCGGCGCATTCCCCCTCAAATTCATCGACGTTCTGCATATTGCATATTTCATTAAAATGAAGGGGCAATGTCTGCCATGTTGAATCTTAAAAAAGTCACTTAATAAAGGGTATCCCAATAAGAACGCAAGATTTGATTGTTTAATAAAGCATGGTTCTCCGTGGGAAAAAAATGGACTTCTAGATGATTTGAGAAGTAATGGTTCTGAAATTTTGTATGGAACAGTAATCAGACAAATAACCCCCTCGACTTTGATGGTACATTCGTTCCTTTTGTGGGAAAAAAATGGACTTCTAGATGATTTGAGAAGTAATGGTTCTGAAATTTTGTATGGAACAGTAATCAGACAAATAACCCCCTCGTCTTTGATGGTACATTCGTTCCTTTCTGACAAAATTTTTGATGGCGAATTCGAGGAAATCAGGCCTCGTTGATATCTCTATCAAACAAATTTTACTTTCTAGGTGGGGCCCCTCCTGTTCATGAAGACGAGGATAGTGATATGACGTGTGGGGGAGGGGGCAGCTGCTCCTCCTGCACCCCTCCGGATGACTCCGCCTCTGATCAGTCCTCAGTGAGCAACCAGAAGTCCTCGAGCTCCAATAGTGACCCACGCCACTGTGATTGCTGCTACTGTGAAGTATTTGGACATGGGGTGGTGAGTTTTCCCGTTCTATTCTAAAACATTTTGCAACCAGAAGTCCTCGAGCTCCAATAGTGACCCACGCCACTGTGATTGCTGCTACTGTGAAGTATTTGGACATGGGGTGGTGAGTTTCCCCATTCTATTCTAAAACAATTTTTTTTTTTTTTTACTCTTTTACAAATAAGGAAATACCTAAGGGACTTTTCAGTTTAATTCTGACAGTATTGAACGGGGTGTATTCTATTTCCATAGCCAACCTAAGTTGTGTAGTGGTTCGCACGGTGGACTCTAGATCTGGAGGTTGATAATTCGAGTAAGAGACAAGCACTTATTCTTAACACCATCAAAATTCCTGCAACCTCCGTGGTCAAGTGGGTATCACACTAGGGTTACACTCCGGATGTCCTGAGTTCGATTTCCGGCGGGGTCGAAGTTTTTTCCAGCTCTGAACTTTGAGCTCAGGGTGCACTCAGCCTCGTAAAGATAAGTGAGTAGCTACTTTAATCGTGTAGCGACATGTGGCGGAATTACCAGTGTAAATTGATGATACGAGTACACCATAAAGCCCAAAAAACCAAAAAAACTGGTTTTTGGGGGATTTTTTTCACATTTTCTCACACAGATGAGCTCTGATCTCGAAATTTCGCGACGACCTATGAACTCAAAGCGAGAAAGTTTTAGATAACACTTCAGTCGATCATTTAAGACCGGTTTTAGCGTTACCTATGTTAAACTACGCCGAGGAAGGCCAATAAATGGATGGGTGACTTGCACACTATGTTGGGAATAAAGGGAGAACATGATTTTAAATCATTACATGAAAGTAAAATCAAAAAATCAAATCAAGAATGATAATAAACTGAATATTAAACAAATTATCATTACATGAAAGTAAAATCAAAAAATCAAATCAAGAATAATAATAAACTGAATATTAAACAAATTAGGTAGGTATACTTACATTGAAAGTAAAATTAAAAAATCAAATCAAGAATAATAATAAACTGAATATTAAACAAATTAGGTAGGTACATAGGTATTCTTTCACCACGATCGAATAAACTACGGGCTAAAAAATTCCCGGAGGTACGGACCCAGCTTGTTTACAAATAAGGAAATACCTAAGGGACTTTTCAGTTTAATTCTGACAGTATTGAACAGGGTATATTCTATTCCTATAGCCAACCTAAGTTGTGTAGTGGTTCGCACGGTGGACTCTAGATCTGGAGGTTGATAATTCGAGTCAGAGACGAGCATTTATTCCTAACACCATATTCCGTGGTCAAGTGGGTATCATACTAGGGTTACACTCCGGATGTCCTGAGTTCATTCTATTTCCATCCTGATACACAATTAATTTCTGGTGGGGTCGAAGTTTTTCCAGCTCTGTACTTTGAGCTCAGGGTGCACTCAGCCTCGTATAGATCAGTGAGTAGCTACTTTAATGTAGCGACAAGTAGCGGAATTACCAGTGTAAATTGATGATACGAGTAGATGAAAATTAATAGTAAAAGAGGCACTTAGTACTTCTGTGATACTCACAAAAGTTGTGAAAAATCCCTCTGCTTTGCCACAACGGATTCATGATTTGTTGATACATAATTAAAATTCTTGTGTCCACAGCCGAGTGGGGCGCCCGTGTCGCGTAACTACCAGGAGATCCGGGAGCGACTTCGTCTTCTGCTCAACAAGAAGAAGAACAACAGCAAGAAATCTGCCGCCCCTGCCGCCCTTGATAATTCCGCCTGTCCTCAGCAAGCACGGGCCGCCGGTACTGAGTTGCTCAACAAACTGCCCACCCCCAGACAGTTGACGTCACAGCAACAGGCACAGGTAATAGAATATCCCACCCCGAGACAGTTGACGTCACAGCAACAGGCACAGGTAATAGAATATCCCACCCCGAGACAGTTGACGTCACAGCAACAGGTACAGGTAATATAATATATACCACCCCCAGACAGTTGACGTCACAGCAACAGGTAATATAATATATACCAGCCCCAGACAGTTGACGTCATAGCAACAGGCACAGGCAATAGAATATATACCACCCCCAGACAGTTGACGTCACAGCAACAGGCACAGGTAAGTGTTGAGGTCAGATCAGAAATCGTTTAAGGTCCTATTAGGGCGCGACCTTCCTAAAGGTGTTAAAGAGCCTAATTCGGAAAAAAATGTTTGAAATCATGAATAATGGCTCGCAAAGGTACCTGTAGGATTTGTTAATTGACGTCACAGCAACAGACATAGGTGCGTGATTTGTTAATTCTTCAAGTCGCATCAGAAATTTTTTGAGGTCCTATTAGAAATTGTTTGAGGTCCCATTAGGAACTGTTTGAGGTCCCATTAGGAACTGTTTGGGGTCCCATTAGGAATGGCTTTAGGTACCATTAGGAATTGTTAGAGGTCCGATCATCTAATTACTTATAAATGTGTTTACAGGTGGCTCAAGCTCAGCCTAGTCCAGTATACAAAGGAGATCAAGCTATCAGTGAGATATTGAACTTCATCGAAGGCAAGGCCACTTGTAAAGACTCGAAGAAAGCGCGGCCTGCTGCCGCTGCCGCCGCTGCCTCAGCGGGAAAAAAATCCAAGAACTCCCGCAACGCCAAACCCACCCCCTCCGCTCAATCCCAGCCCGGCAAGCGTCTCACCACCGCCACGCACGTTCAGCACACGCCTGGTGTGCTGGAAATCAACGTCAACGGGGGAGGCAAGCCCGCGCCGGCGAATAAGAACGGCAAGGGGGGTGCTGGAAGCCAGGCGGGGAGCAACGCTACTGCCGCGGGGCTGAAGAAATCTGGCTCGACGGGAACGGTGACCGTGAGAGCCGGCAGTGTCGGGGTGGAACTGGGGCAGAATGGATATCTCCCTTCGGCGCGCCTGCCCAGCTCAACCGGCGGCCAAGCAGGATTTTCATCTATGTCTGTGGTGAGTTCCCCCCCCCTCCTCCCTTTACTAAACAATAGTTCTATTAATTTATTAAGAGGTTTGGTAGAGAGAAATGAAACATCAGAGGTTTTATCCTTCCGAAATCGAACACAAAAGGATTACAGGATAGGATACGTCCACACGAATCGCCCCGAAAATTAAATTAAATGTTGATAACAGCCATTAAATGGTTTTGTTAAATTAAACTGTAAGCTCAAGTTGCATTATGTTAAGGCGGGTCTCTTCCTGATCCCTTACTTATGTGCCGCGTCCATTTTAGTTTAGGACTATTGCACTACCAAACTCAAGTTGCAAGTAACGAATGTCTTCTTCGCAGGTTAACATGAAAGCTACGCCAGCGCCCAGTGTGGCGGTTCGCAAGTCCCCCCTAGTGACTCCCAGTCCGGGGTCCGCGGGTTCGATCCCCGCTCCTCCTCCTCAGCTCACCACGTCCACTGCCATCCAGATCAGTAACGCCATATCTTCTCTCACGTCAAATGGGGGAGGGGACTTTAACATAGAGGACTTGCGGCTACCCCCGGGTATTACGATTACCAAGGTGGTACCCCCGTATCCATCACTGCATATGAATGGGGTGCACGAGGTAAGGACTCTTTTCTAATAGTAGCCTCCGTGGCCGAGTGGGTATCACACTAGGCTTGCACGCAGCAGGTCCGGGTTCGATTCCCGGCGGGGACGAGGTTTTTTCGGCTCCGTGCTTAGAGTTCGGGGTGCACTCAGCCTTGTGAGGACAATTACGTAGCTACTTTAATCGAGTAGCGATCAGTGGTGTCATTAAGTACCAGTGTTAAAAGATTGATGATAAATGAGAATAAGTAGTAAAGGAGGCACACTTGGTAATGCTGTGATGCCCACTAAAGTTTTCATTTCTAAACTGTCAATATCTAACGTGAGTGTTTCGTTATAAATTCCAGGAGAATTCAGCGGCATCTTCTCTATCGTGTGATGGTGGAGACTCTGATAATCTGAACAAAGGTAAGTTGGTATTGGTGTACGTAGGGCCATCGGCTATAATAAACGCCGTCTGTCACTACGACATGATTTAGTTCTTTTGTGACCAGAAAGTAACCCGTTGAAATATTTGCAATCGAAAAACGAGTACAAATTTTTGTCGATGGTGGGATTCGAACCCGGGACCTTCTGTTATTTTTAGCAATGGATACTCACAAAGTTTTGGGTTTTATCCCGACTCGGAGTTTCGTCTACTTCGTAGACATTTTCAAGGGAAACTGAGTGTGGTAAAACAGTATTTAAAAAAGAATGTCTAAATCAAACAAATTCATTAATAGTGACCGTATTTCCTTCTTTTGTGCTCTGAAACCTCACTTAAGTAAGCGCATAATAGATGGTCTATTGGTTGGAAACTCGAAACATGGGACTTGGTGTGTCCGTTTCTAACGAGTTGGGAACAAAAAATAAATGTACGATTTTATGACTTGCAGCAACGGCTAGAACGTGAACTGCAGAAGCAAAATCAGAAGCTCAACAACAATCTGAAAGCCCTGAGTGTGAAGAATAACAACGAGTCCAACATTAACAACAATTCCAAGAAGGGAAAGAAGAAACAGCAACAACAGCAAGCCAAACAGCAACAACAGCAGCAGACGCAAGAGTCGAACAGTGCGAGCAGTAGCAAGAAAAATAAGAAGAAGAACAAGAATAAAGGTGAGCGAAATTTCCTTTATCCGTGGAGAGAGAAGAATGTAAAATTGTTATTATTGAACAAATGAAATGAACTTTAAAGGCTTGTTCCCACTTGTTGTCCGAAGAAAAAAATAATAATCGTGTCGCGTGTAGTGGGAACACTCTCATTTAAATTACATTGCCTACAAGGACATTCGGGGGAAAAAAATCGGATGAAACTCACGACTAGTTGGAACAGGCCTTAACTTGACAATTTTTCTCTAAGGTTTGTCTGTTTACGGAATTTTTGTTTTCCTCTACAACTTCTAGATCCTGGGATAAATTTTCAAATATCGGTAAATTGAAAACACAAACAACGAGCCTAAAAAAGGTCGTATTTTATAAACTTTTTAATGACAGAAAATTACAATTGAATTTTTGACCTTTAAAGGTTTGTCCACACATAGTCGACCGGGCGTCAGCTTTATTAAGACACTTTTTTAGAGTGGGATTGCCCAACATTTCACATAGAAATCGGCCATCCCACATTCAATTTGTTTTACCCAAATCGCATGTTCTAAGGCCAGTCACTCACTATCACGTAGACCTGATACCCGATGAGCATACATACTATCAGGTAGACCTGACAGGCGGACCTGATCAGGTGTACCTGATAATGAGTGGCTGGCCTAACGTGTTTATTATGTCAGGTGGTGAGGATGGCTCCCAATCTCAACAGTCCGCCTCCCCTGGACCCCCTGATGAGGGGGACGTTCCCAAAATGGTGACCATCAAGCGAGTCGAAGATCGGTGCAGCGGTTGGCGGCATTTCGGCTCTACTGACTAAACGGTAAGAATATCACAAAAGTTATAAGAGAAGACCACCAAAAATCATACCTAATACAACGACCAACAACAATAACAACGACATTAATTTAAAACGTCCCCCCACGTATGTTGCAGAGAGTGTGTTCGCTCCCAAGGACATAGACCTGGATAATGGCGACATAGACGATGCAGAACGTGAACTGGAAGCGTTCAAACGATTCTGCTCCCAATCTGTGCCGCCCAAACAGAAGGAGAAGGTACATCTGAACATCAAGGACATTGTGCTGAAGAAGAAACGGGCCGCCATTAGCTGCAGTTGAGGGGCGGCCAGTGAGTAAGCCGAAACGCAACCAGCTAGGACCGCAATCTGAGTTTACAAACTTGAGTTTAATTTTTCGATTAAGCAATCTGATTGGTTGATTTAGAACTTCCTAACCAATCAGATTGCTAGATTCAGTTCACTTTTGGGATGGAGCAATCTGATTGGTTGATTTAGAACTTCCGTTTACAAACTTGAGTTTAATTTTTCGATTAAGCAATCTGATTGGTTGATTTAGAACTTCCTAACCAATCAGATTGCTAGATTCAGTTTACTTTTGGGATGGAGCAATCTGATTGGTTGATTTAGAATATTTTAGAACTTCTTAGCGAATCAGATTGCTAGATTCAAGAGTTCAACCGAGTTTAAATCAGATTATGGTCTCGGCCAGTACCAGGTTGCAATTGCACTTTTTTTATGAGTGTTTATCGGCATTTTCATTTCGTATCAATGAAACAACTGCTACAGTTGACTCGTCTGTGTTGTAGCATGCCCATCCCGTAGTATGTCCCTTCTGATGGGCGAGAAGAGACACAATATTTCCCAGTCAGGTGCTGAGTCAACCAAAAGGAAACTGAACACTAGACCTTCGATGGTTGGGAATGTGCCATCTTTGATTTCCAATGGTTTAGTACAGGCTCTACCACGCCACCTAGTGGTTGAACTAATTTTCCATTAAAAGAGGGGAAATGAGCTTGAGACGAGGGGAAATCGTCTCAGTTTCCAAAAGAAAAATACGACTTTTTAAAACTATCGCATGATGTCTTTTTCCTATTTTGTACACTCCCTCCCATTAAATGTGTTTAAGCATACGTACATGTATACATAACTGTCTTATCTTTTGAAGAAGTATTTTTACTTTAGGTAGGTACCTATATGTGTGCATGATAAATTGATTATAGTGAAAAGCCTAATTTCTTTTTTTATTTGCTCGGCTTTTTGGGTTAATTTTCTTTTTTGACTTTATCGTACTTCTGATGTAAGTATGGTTAAGAAGAAAAGTGTGCATCATGTTTTTCCCTATGTAAAAAAACTCATCCTCTCTCTTCTTTTGACTAATTTTTTGATGCGTATTTTCGAGCTTTTGTTCTGAACTTTGATTTACAATTGCCCGATAAGGCCTGAACTTGGAATGTCTATATTTTTTATGAGGTTTTAAATATTAAACGATCCTGAATATACATAGCTTATTTAAACTGTCGGCCGAGACTAAAAAGTCCCATTTTAATATAAGTCGGCCGAGACTAAATGTCCCATTTTAATATAAACCTGTTTTTAAGAAGAGAGACTAAAAAGTCCCATTTTAATATAAGTCGGCCGAGACTAAATGTCCCATTTTAATATAAACCTGTTTTTAAGAAGAGTTAAACAGGAAGGATAGCAGGGCAGTTAAACAGGAAGGATAGCAGGGCAGTTAAACAGGAAGGATAGCAGGGCAGTTAAACAGGAAAGATAGCAGGGCAGTTAAACAGGAAGGATAGCAGGGCTGCTATTCTCCCTGTTCAAGTAACTTCCCTCAGCCAGACATTGAGTATTGAGTCAGTAATAGTTGTAACTTGAAAATCATGTACAACTGCATTAGCCACACAACAAAATTAACAATACCTATATTATAATTACACAGTTATTTTTTCTACGGATTCGTTTCTGATTTGACGCTTTTTTTTTCAATCATTTTCTTTGCTTTTATGCTTCAAACGACTTTTCTATTGATGTTTCTGATGACTTTGTCGACATGTTTTCTATACATTCTGTATATAGGGGAAACTTATACAAAGAGAATGAGAAAACTTTTGAATAGTCGGGCAAATTTTGACGATATTTTGTTTCGTCCCGATAATATGCCCCCATGACCATAACAAAACCGAGTTTCGAACCTTTATTAGCCTCGCGTCTTTCTATGAAAGGCTTTGGCACTTTTAGATTTAGCAGAGTTTTGTTTGCGATTTTGGTGGTTACTACCAGGGCCCTGTTCTAAGAACGACTCTCGCACTCCCGTTTTACTTCACGAAAGTATTGATAAACGGTACGAAACAGAGAGTTTCGTGGAATAGGGCGCTGGATTTTATTTTAGACGTTCTCACTTGGACTAATCCAAACACAGAACAAAATCTACATTTTACTTTTTTCACTTCATTGGAAATTTTACTGTAAATATGAATGGATTGTGACTTGGTTGGGTTGGATCCAATGCAGCTTGGATCCGTTTAGGAGACGGATTTTTATTTCGTTCGAGAATCTGGCGCAAATTGTCCCATTTTCTCGAAATCTCTTTTCAGAAGTGTTTATTTTTTACGTTTATAAATATATATAAAAAATGACTTTTTAAAGAAAACTTAGATTTAGATAGACAGATAGGTTCTTTTTTTTACATTGTCAATGTTGTCGTTTTGTATTGCGTTTTATTTCTCCTTTCCCTTTTTCTCAGTAGGTTTCAAATTTATTAGTAGATTTTAAGAGAACATTATAAAATTTAGAGCTGTAAGAAAAAATAAATAAAGAATAAACATGTGTAATTTTTAGACCTAAGTGTAATTTATGCATCCAATTAAAAAAATTCGTGTTGTCTTGTTCTTTTCTCTGCTAAGGAAAATCAAAATTTAATCCCGGTTTTACCTTTTGTCAGTCTGTTTCTCTGCTAGTTCCAACTTCGAATGGTTTGTCCTGTTTTATACCCATTGTTTAACACAATACGTTAGGGACATTTACATTTAAAATGCACAGCTTTAAGCTGTGTCCACACAACGACTTCGACTGAAACCGTACGCTCCCTCGACAACATAGATTCACCTCGTGCGCGCAGAGTCGCAGTGTGGACACAGCTTTAGAAATCGATCAAACTTAATCGATAGCGGTACTTTATCTGAATGAGAAACAGAGTTCACAGAACCACTAGTTTTGGATCACGAAAGTGAAAACATACTGGCTCATTTTAAAAAGTATGAAAGTGGTCAAATTTAGCACTGGTAAATGCTCAAGTTAGTGCAAATAGCCCATAAAAATGCACTACTTTTGTTGCTTAGGTACGTAAAAAGTGTGAATCTAATACATAAATGGAAACGACCCATCCATAAGTGGAATTATCTTATGGACGGTTCTTCTCTGCTTAATGCAGTCCAATTAAAGTTATGCACTAAAGCAATGTTTATCATAAGTAATATACTTATAGTCACTTTTTTCTACGACGGACGATATGAGACGTAAATCATTGTACGACAGTGTAGTTTTTGGAAATGTAATATTTGTAAACCCTACCTATGAAAATAAATAAGACCTTGTTTAGACTGCGGGAGTAAAGGGACTTTTCAGTCTCATTCTGGCAGGATACACAAGGTATATTCTATTCTATTCTATTTAACACAATACGTTAGGGACATTTGCATTTAAAATGCACAGCTTAAAGCTGTGTCCACACATCGACTTCGACTGAAACCGTACGCTCCCTCGACAACATAGATTCACCTCGTCGATCGACGGCGCGCGGAGTCGACAGTGTGGACACAGCTTTAGAAATCGATCAAACTTACTCCGTAGCGGCCCTTTTTCTGAATGAAAAACAGAGTTCACGGAACCACTAGTTTGGATCACGAAAGTGAAAACATACTGGCTCATTTTAAAAAGTATGAAAGTGGTAAAATTTAGCACTTGTAAATGCTCAAGTTAGTGCAAATAGCCCACAAAAATGCGCTACTTTTGTTGCTTAGGTACGTAAAAAGTGTGAATCTAATACATAAATGGACAAGAACCATCCATAAGTGGAGTTATCTTATGGACGGTTCTTCTCTGCTTAATGCTGTCCAGTTTTTGGAAATGTAAAGTGCAAAGTAATGACGTTGCTTTCAGGTTGAGGTTATACACAGGTTTGAAAAAAAAAGAAAAGAAATCGATTTTTTTTCAAGCCAAAACTAGCCTAGCCCTGTGTCTTATACACCTCCAGTTTTCAGTGCGGGCCTAATACCTCCAAACATACTGTCCAGCTTTGGCCGCCAGAAACCAGTGCATGGCAAACAGGAACCCACTGGGCGACCTCACCTCATCCTGGGCCAAATATTCCCTCGCCTCTTCCAAACCCATCTCCACCACTTCTATGAGCTCCTCATCCACTCCTCCACCACTGTTCACTTTCATGTCGTCTGTCACCTCCACGAAGAAGAGGGTCTGCCTGTCCCCCGCTGACCCCACGCCACTTCTGAAAACAAAACCGGATAGGAAATGTATGTAGAATGTAGTTACGTTTATCTAATGGCCTTTATTAATAAAGAGTTTTTGCACCCCTAAATCACGTGAAGATAACTGGAACGTAAGAACCTGTTCACACTTGTGACTTTCATCCGATTTTTATTATTATTATTTCTGAAGAGGTTAAAAAAAAAATTCCTTTCCGAAGGGAAAATAATTACATATGTTGAAAATAAAAAATAAAAAAAAAATGTGTGGAATAGGGGAAAAGGAATTTGACCAGAGTGATTTTGAGTTTTTTTTTTTTTTTAACATTTTTTACTTAGGTATATCAAACTTTTTTACTTAAAAATTCCCTTGAAAATAACACAGAACTACATTCTTCAGCATTGTCAACAGTGTTTTGTAAAATATTGATATCCCTCAGAACAACATTTTTGGTTTGAAAATTGAATTCCCCCATTTTCCCATTTAGTTTGTTTGTAATTTTTTCCGTCCTAAATTATTATTGAAGAAAGAAAAATGCAAGGCTGGGTGGAGAAGAAAAAAAATAATTCACATGTTTTTTTCGTCTCTCAGGTGGCGAAGACTCGCCCGCTATTATCAAGGTGAAAGGCTCGATGGTGACTATTCGAAACCCCTCGGTATTCGCCCCTGATGAACATCCTGGTGGCTATGCGGTCAAGCCTACGCCACTGAAGAAGGGAGGACCCGGTAGGAGCAAGGAAGCCGGGAGACCTGAAGATTGGAACTTGGTCGATGAAGGTAATGGTCAATTTTTACTTTCCTTATCCTATAGGAACGAAATAATGTAATCGACAAAAATTTCCATGGTCAGTTTTTAGTGTCAAAACACGTTTTGAGGTCAGTAGAGCTTATAAATGGGATGTCCTTTATGTAATAGATAAGGTTCGTTCTCGGAACAGCTGGCTTTCTCCTATCTTGTCCTTATCTCTTTGATTTCGGCACGATGAGAAATCTGTTTCCTCTATCAGAGCTCCCTAGGGCCGGCTCCACAAAGTTAGTTTAAACTCAGTTTAAGTTTTAATCCGAGAGTTAAACTTAAACCGAGTTTAAAATTATGTGGACGTGGGATAGCTGTCCCGGCGGCAATTTTTAAATTTTATTTTATATTTATTTTTGTTTGCTTTGTAATTCGCTTGTTTGTAATATCTAATTTAAATAAAAAGTATAATATAAACGTGCAAAAATGAATTCAGATTGTACAAGTTGCGGAAAAAAAATCAAAATTTCGAATTTCCCGCCAACTTTACACGCTCAAAGGCCGAGAATGGCCTAGCTCAGCCCAGTACATAAACACAGCCTAAATCCAAAGTGAGTCTGTCTGTAAACAAAATATCTCAAGAACGGTAAGAGCTAAAGACTTGAAAATAGGTGTGTAAGCCACAAATGTGACAAGGATGAAACACGAAACTTTTGGTGAAGATCGGTCTCGCCCGCTATTATCAAGGTGAAAGGCTCGATGGTGACTATTCGAAACCCCTCGGTATTCGCCCCTGATGAACATCCTGGTGGCTATACGGTCAAGCCTACGCCACTGAAGAAGGGAGGACCCGGCAGGAGCAAGGAAGCCGGGAGACCTGAAGATTGGAACTTGGTCGATGAAGGTAAGGGTTTATGTTCTTTTTTACTTTCCTTATCCTATCATGGAACAAGGTGGACAGGCTTTGTTCACAGTCGACCCATTTCTGGAACGACTTGAGATTTGATGATGACTTTCCTTATCCTGTAGGAAGGAAATAATGTAATCGACAAAATTTCCATGTCAGTTTTTAGTGCCAAAACACGTTTTGATGTCAGTAGAGCTTAAATCCAAAGTGAGTCTGTCTGTCTGTAAACAAAATATCTCAAGAACGGTAAGAGCTAAAGACTTGAAAATAGGTGTGTAAGCCACAAATGTGACAAGGATGAAACACGAAACTTTTGGTGAAGATCGGTGCAGCGGTTGGCGGCATTTCGGCTCTACTGACTAAACGGTAAGAATATCACAAAAGTTATAAGAGAAGACCACCAAAATCATACCTAATACAACCAACAACAATAACAACAACATTAATTTAAAACGTCCCCCCACCTTCCTTTACCGATACATGTGTGTTTTAAATTTAAACTTAAGTAAATATGTAGGGCTAATTATTCATACAATTTACTAAAAATTGTTAAAACTGTATTACCTATCAAATATTCCATATTTCTTCTATTTGACTTGAGTTATTTTTAGCAATGGATACTCACAAAGTCTTAGGTTTTATCCCGACTCGGAGTTTCGTCTACTTCGTAGACATTTTCAAGGGAAACTGAGTGTGGTCATATAGTATTTACAAAGGATGTCTAAATCAAACAAATCCATCGATAGTGACCGTATTTCCTTCTTTTGTGCTCTGAAACCTCACTTAAGTAAGCGCATAATATACGGTCTATTGTTTGGAAACTCGGGACTTGGTGTGTCCGTTTCTAACGAGTTGGGAACAAAAAATAAATATACGATTTTATGACTTGCAGCAACGGCTAGAACGTGAACTGCAGAAGCAAAATCAGAAGCTCAACAATAATCTGAAAGCCCTGAGTGTGAAGAATAACAACGAGTCCAACATTAACAACAATTCCAAGAAGGGAAAGAAGAAACAACAACAACAACAACAGCAAGCCAAACAGCAACAACAACAGAAGACGCAAGAGTCGAACAGTGCGAGCAGTAGCAAGAAAAATAAGAAGAAGAACAAGAATAAAGGTGAGCGAAATTGTCTTTATCCGTGGAGAGAGAAGAATGTAAAATTGTTTTTTTTTTTTTTTTTTTTTTTTTTTTAAGAGGTTTTACAGAGGGAACTGTAACTGCTAGGGTCTTATCGTCCCGATTTTTTTTTCAAGAGGTTTGACAGAGGGAACTGTAACTGCTATGGTCTTATCGTCCCGAAATCGGAGAAGGAAGACAGTATAGGAGAAAGCCAGCCGTTCCGGCGAAAAGCTTACTCAAAAAACTGTTGAACAAATGAAATGAACTTTAAAGGCTTGTTCCCACTTGTTGTCCCAAGAAAAAAAAATCATGTCGCGTGTAGTGGGAACACTCTCATTTAAATTACATTGCCTTCTCTAAGGTTTGTCTGTCTGCGGAATGTTTGTTTTCTTCTACAACTTCTAGATCCTGGGACAAATTTTCACATATCGGTAAATTGAAAACGCAAACAACGAGCCTAAAAAGGGCCGTATTTTTTATAAACTTTTTAATGACAAAAATTTACAATTGAATTTTCGACCTTTAAAGGTTTGTCCACACATAGTCGACCGGCCGTCAGCTTTATAAAGACACTTTTTTAGAATGGGATTGCCCAACATTTCACATAGAAATCGGCCATCCCACATTCAATTTGTTTTACCCAAATCGTATGTTCTAAGGCCACTCACTCACTATCAGGTAGACCTGATACCGGATGAGCATACATACTATCAGGCAGACCTGACAGGCGGACCTGATCAGGTGTACCTGTCAGGTCTACCTGATAATGAGTGGCTGGCCTAACATGTTTATTATGTCAGGTGGTGAGGATGGCTCCCAATCTCAACAGTCCGCCTCCCCTGGACTCCCTGATGAGGGGGACGTTCCCAAAATGGTGACCATCAAGCGAGTAATGGAGACCAGCGGTACAGAACCTACGGTCACTATCACACTACGCGGTGCCACACCCAATGAGGACAAAGTGCTGTATACCCTACAGAATGGACATGGTGAGTTAAATAAATAAATAAAAATGTCGTTTCTTTGTGTTATTATATCACAACTTTGGTGCTCACTGCAGCATTGTAGGATTTTCCAAATATCTCAATAATCCAGCGCCTAATCTTTACCTACTATGTTGGCACCGGTCGCTATGCTCATTTATATTACAAAGCTACTCATTTGCCTCACGAGGCTGAGTGGGCCCTGCAACAGCTTGTCATGGAATCAATAATTATTTATAATTTGCATAATACAAATTGTCTGACCGCGCCGGGAATAGAACCGGGTCTCCCGCGTGTAAGGCGAGTGTAGTGACAACTACACCATGGGAGCTGACCATTAGGAATGACTAAAATGTCCTATTATGCCAATAATTATTCACGTCTCCTCATTTCCCATTCCCCCCAGTGTGTCCGATCGAAGAGAAAAACCGGCAAGCCGCTGCTGCCGCTGCCTCAGCGGGAAAAAAATCCAAGAACTCCCGCAACGCCAAACCCACCCCCTCCGCTCAATCCCAGCCCGGCAAGCGTCTCACCACCGCCACGCACGTTCAGCACACGCCTGGTGTGCTGGAAATCAACGTCAACGGGGGAGGCAAGCCCGCGCCGGCGAATAAGAACGGCAAGGGGGGTGCTGGAAGCCAGGCGGGGAGCAACGCTACTGCCGCGGGGCTGAAGAAATCTGGCTCGACGGGAACGGTGACCGTGAGAGCCGGCAGTGTCGGGGTGGAACTGGGGCAGAATGGATATCTCCCTTCGGCGCGCCTGCCCAGCTCAACCGGCGGCCAAGCAGGATTTTCATCTATGTCTGTGGTGAGTTCCCCCCCCCTCCTCCCTTTACTAAACAATAGTTCTATTAATTTATTAAGAGGTTTGGTAGAGAGAAATGAAACATCAGAGGTTTTATCCTTCCGAAATCGAACACAAAAGGATTACAGGATAGGATACGTCCACACGAATCGCCCCGAAAATTAAATTAAATGTTGATAACAGCCATTAAATGGTTTTGTTAAATTAAACTGTAAGCTCAAGTTGCATTATGTTAAGGCGGGTCTCTTCCTGATCCCTTACTTATGTGCCGCGTCCATTTTAGTTTAGGACTATTGCACTACCAAACTCAAGTTGCAAGTAACGAATGTCTTCTTCGCAGGTTAACATGAAAGCTACGCCAGCGCCCAGTGTGGCGGTTCGCAAGTCCCCCCTAGTGACTCCCAGTCCGGGGTCCGCGGGTTCGATCCCCGCTCCTCCTCCTCAGCTCACCACGTCCACTGCCATCCAGATCAGTAACGCCATATCTTCTCTCACGTCAAATGGGGGAGGGGACTTTAACATAGAGGACTTGCGGCTGCCCCCGGGTATTACGATTACCAAGGTGGTACCCCCGTATCCATCACTGCATATGAATGGGGTGCACGAGGTAAGGACTCTTTTCTAATAGTAGCCTCCGTGGCCGAGTGGGTATCACACTAGGCTTGCACGCAGCAGGTCCGGGTTCGATTCCCGGCGGGGACGAGGTTTTTTCGGCTCCGTGCTTAGAGTTCGGGGTGCACTCAGCCTTGTGAGGACAATTACGTAGCTACTTTAATCGAGTAGCGATCAGTGGTGTCATTAAGTACCAGTGTTAAAATAGTGATGGGCCGAGTGAATGATTTTACTCGAGTGGACTCGAGTTTGACTTCACTCGAGTGCACTCGATTATTATTTTGTTCCACTCGAGTGGAAAAACTATTCATTGGGTTCTCTGACCCGAGTTCACTCGCGCACTCGCCACATATTATTGCAACATACAGTTTCTATTCGAGTATTTCGAGTACAAATCTATTCGTCAGAAAAACTATTCGTTTGAACGAGTTGAATGATTCACTACCCCCCTCTCCCCTCTTGCCTCTTACTAGATGATGATGCAAGATTGTGATGCCCACTAAAGTTTTCATTTCTAAACTGTCAATATCTAACGTGAGTGTTTCGTTATAAATTCCAGGAGAATTCAGCGGCATCTTCTCTATCGTGTGATGGTGGAGACTCTGATAATCTGAACAAAGGTAAGTTGGTATTGGTGTACGTAGGGCCATCGGCTATAATAAACGCCGTCTGTCACTACGACATGATTTAGTTCTTTTGTGACCTTAAAAGGCAAGTCGAGAGACGAGTGGCTCATTAGATCGATGACTAGGTCGAATGACCTACCATAGTTTCATTTGTTACCTCTTTTATTTTGTTTTCCAGCCCAGTTAGGCCAGCCACCCACTATCAGGTAGACCTGTACACAGGTACACCTGAACAAGTCCGCCTCTCAGGTTTATGTGTGCTCACCAGTTATCAGGCAAACCTGACAGGCGGACCTTTCCAGTCGTACTTGTCAGGTCTATCTGATAGTGAGTGGCTGGCCTTTGCGGGTTTGATTCCCGCCCACGGCGGATATTATCATGACCCCGTCTGAACATGGGAAAAGGTGAGGAAGTGTTTTACAAGGACAAGTACTTTCCTTGTAATATTGAATATGACTATGACAACACTGAAACAAAAAGAATGGAAAACAAACATGAAAAAAATCAACAAGAAACTACCTTCTCATTGGAGAAGTTATCTAGAAAGACAGTTTCTTCACCTTTCCCTGTATTCAGAAGGGGGTCATTGTTTTTTGTTAGCCTCTCATCTCTCAATCAGCCCTGGGGTGATTGCTTTGGCACTTAGTTTGGGCTAAAAAAAAAAAAAAAGAAAAGATGCCCTTTGCACTCAACTCTTAGCAAGGGAAATTTCAGTTAAACAGGAAGGATAGCAAGGCAGTTAAACAGGGAGGATAGCAGGGTAGTTAAACAGGGAGGATAGCAAGGCAGTAAATGGGATGTCCTTTATGTAATAGATAAGGTTCGTTCTCGGAACAGCTGGCTTTCTCCTATCTTGTCCTTATCTCTTTGATTTCGGGACGATGAGAAATCTGTTTCCTCTATCAGCGCTCCTTAGGGCCAGCTCCACAAATTTAGTTTAAACTATGTTTAAGTTTTAATCCGAGAGTTAAACTTAAACCTAGTTTAAACTTATGTATTCTTGAAAATTTATATTTTCTATCTACGTTACCTATGACGTGCGTAGGTACCTGCGTTTTTTGGTCGCCCATATTTTCTCTTACCTAAACGTCTGTATTTTCTCCAACTTCTCAACAGGGACATCATAACCACATTCCTCGAGTACTTCCTCTCTTGCAATCTCTGCCAGAGATTTGTTCTTGTCGACAATACCAGCACAAAACTCCAACGTTACTCCTAGTTCAGCTGGGTATTTGGTTACGTCTATCGAACCGGTCCTGTCTTCCTCTGGAATGCTATTGATGTAGACACCTGTCAAGGAACAATATTGTTTTATTTTTATTATTATTATCTTAAAAAAAAAAGAGATTTGACAGAGGGAATTGTAACTGCTAAGGTCTTATCGTCTCGAAATCTAAGAGAGAAGGAAGACAGGATAGGAGAAAGCCAGCAGTTCCAAGAACGAATATTATCCGTTTAGGATAAAATCCGCCTGGCGGGAATCTAACCTGTGGCCTAGCACTTACAAGGCAGAAACGCTACCAACCAACAAACTAGGCCGACTACAATATTGGGTTTCAAGGTTGTTCTAGTTGTTATGTACTGGGATATGATAGGCTTCTAGAGCTAGTTTTGGTGGTACAGTTTGACATTGTAGTGGTAACCTACCTCACAAGCTTAACTCATATGATTGAAATTGTAAAAAAAAGGTATACTGCTCGCATAGGACTGAAAAGTCCCTTTACTCCAGCAGTAGGCTACTACCTACTATTATTGTGGTCAAATTCTCAAATTATATGAGGATAAAATTCCATAACTCGGCTGGGATAGAACCCACGCCCTCCTGTTTACCAGGCGAGCGCCTTGACCACTACACCACCGAGGTAGGATAATGTTTGCCCCTAGCGGGAAGCGAACACGCGACCTAGCGCTTACAAGGTAGGTGTGCCTGCTAACTAGGCTGGCGAAGTGCTAACACATCATTGATTAGGTCGAAGGAAATCAATATTTTGATTATTTTGACAGGCGGTAAACAATGCTGGTGATTTGTATGTGATCAGGTGTTATGTGTTTAAATGTTGGAGCTTATAGATAGGTCTACAATAGCGGTTCTCAACCTTTTTTCGCCCGCGTACCGCTTGGGTACCCGGATTTAATCTCACAAACTCCCGCCACCATCATAATGAGTACGTACCCATACCTGGATTGATGTGTACCATTACTATACTGAGTTCTAAACTCACTCAGCAGTACCTTTTGAAAAAAAAAAAAAAAAATCAAGACCTTTCAACATTGAGTTAAGGTGTGTCCACACATAGTCGACCCGCCGTCGATAGATTTCGACTGAACCGTCCACACTGCCTCGACAACATAAGTAGATTCACCTCGTCACGTCGATCGACTATGTTTGGACACACCTTTGAGAGGCCCGCGGGAATAAATGATCTTTAACTCCCAAAAATTGGCGCTATCTAAATAAATTTTTCAAGACCTTCAGTCAAAATCTAGTACCTACATACTTTTTTTGACCTGTACTGTCGTCAAAATTCAAAAGTTGTTTCTGTCCGCCATCAAACTTTTTTTTGCGTAGCCCCGGAGGGTCTCTTGCGTACCCCGAGGGGTACATGTACCCCCGGTTGAGAATCGATGCTCTACAATATGCTATAATATGTAGATAGGTCTACATTATGCCCTTCAAATCGGGCCCTCGACGCACTCGCTCAGCTACAGTGGAAAGAATTTGATCGATAGGTACCTACAGCGGTGTCAAAATAGATTACCCTAAAAAATCGTCTAATAGACGTAGAATTTACGTATTTACGTAGCTATATCTACCTACATGTTATTGTTCTGAGATAAAGTGACTACGTGCGTAATTTGACTCCAAAAATCGCGGTTTTCACCTCTCCTGAATTGTCTCACTGATTGATCCACTTGGGAGGTACATTTTACCTTTCCACAAGAAATACCAATACTTCGTACTCAAATCTTCCTTTTTGATTGATTTCTGGATTTCAATATGGTGCGTAGTTTTGCTTCACAAAGGCTCCTGGTGGTCGCTGTTGTAATATTGGCAGTTTTCCCTCGGAATGGAGTGTCACAGGCAAATGTAAGTATTCAACTACCTACTTATATTACGGTCAAACTTTTTTGACTTGGTGGGGTGGAGCTCTAGCTCGCTCTTTAATTTTTGTACCTAATGACTATTTACATTTGGACAATTTAGATATTTGGTAGTAGGTTCGTAGGTGTGTATTAAGCTACATAGATTATTATTTATTATTACCATTTTGAAAAAAAAGGTTAAACGCAAGAAGGAGTTTTCACAATTAGAGCAGTGATTAGTGTTATTATAGGGTTAGGTTAAATACAAAAAGGAGCTTTTCTTTACCATGGACGTGACTCCTGCATAATTACCGATTTATCATCAATTGAACCATACCTCAAAGAGTTCAACAGTGAAACCCAAAAGGTATTCAAAACACAAAAATTCTTACCTGAACAAATTTCACACTGTAAGGCTGTATAAACTGCGAGCTTCGGGTCTCTATAATTTGAGCTTCGGTTATCTTGTTCATGACAATATAGTAGTCCTTGTGTTGTGTGATGAGAAATTGAGGATGACAGTACTGATTTTCCTTTATCAGTGCTTCCTTATCAGTAAAGTGATAACAAAGGTAAAAACCACAATGGTAGGTAGACCTGTCTGTGTATTGTTATGAAATTATATTATTTATTGGAGAAATACAATAAGGTTAAGCAGTGATTAGTGTTATTATAGGGTTAGGTTAAATACAAAAAGGAGCTTTTCTTTTCCATGGATGTGACTTCTGCATAATTACCGATTTATCATCAATTGAACCATACCTCAAAGAGTTCAACAGTGAAACCCAAAACGTATTCAAAACACAACAATTCTTACCTGAACAAATTTCACACTGTAAGGCTGTATAAACTGTGAGCTTTGGGTCTCTATAATTTGAGCTTCAGTTATCTTGTTCATGACAATATAAATTATAGTAGTCCTTGTGTTGTGTAATGAGAAATTCAGGGCAGTTAAACAGGGAGGATAGCAGGGCAGTTAAACAGGGAGGATAGCAGGGCAGTTAAACAGGAAGGATAGCAGAACTCGCTCAGCTACAGTGGAAAGAATTTGATCGATAGGTACCTACAGCCGCGGTGTCAAAATAGGATACCCTAAAAAAAAAAAATCGTCTAATAGACGTAGAATTTACGTAGGTATAGATCTACCTACATGTTGTTATTCTGAGATAAAGTGACTACGTGCGTAATTTGACTCCAAAAATCGCGGTTTTCACCTCTCCTGAATTGGCTCACTGATTGATCCGCTTTGGAGGTACATTTTACCTTTCCACAAGAAATACCAATACTTGGTACTCAAATCTTCCTTTCTGATTGATTTCTGGATTTCAATATGGTGCGTAGTTTTGCTTCACAAAGGCTCCTGGTGGTCGCTGTTGTAATATTGGCAGTTTTCCCTCGGAATGGAGTGTCACAGGCAAATGTAAGTATTCAACTACCTACTTACTCGTATTACGGTCAAACTTCCTTGACTTGGTGGGGCGGAGCTCTAGCTCGCTCTTTAATTTTTGTACCTAATGACTATTATTTTACATTTGGACAATTTAGATATTTGGTAGTAGGTTCGTAGGTGTGTAATAAGCTACATAGATTATTATGCAAATTTTTTAACAAACAAATAACGAGGCAATTCTTACACTTTCACTAATAATCTTACTTCTGTTATCTCAGGATGACATGCCAGACACACAAAGTCCACTCAAAGGAAAACCGAACACTCGCGACATTTTCAACCAACAAGACCTCAACAACAGACCTGGTAAAGAGCCACAGAACGCACAACAAATTCCATCAAAATCACTACAACAACAGCAGACACCCGAAAACTACCCTCCCCAGAGTCAAATATCACCAAATAATGACAGAATGACACCAAACACTAGTGGCCTTCGAAACCAGAATGAACTATCCCACCCACAGTCTCATCCTCCTCAGGGTGGAAATGAAGCATCACCAGCAAATGGTAACAAAGCTGCAACTAGCGGACAAAATCCGCACTTCCGTACACTACCTCAACAATCTTCTGACCAAAATATGACGCCAGCAGCTAATTCCGGAATGACACCAATGAATGGTAACCCTCCAAATCAAAACCCACAACAGTTGCCTACGCAACAAGCGCAATCTATGGGTCCTTTCCAAGGAACACAGCCTATGGGTAATAATAAAATGTCACCCAATCCCAATGGCCCTCAAAGCCAGAATGCCCGAAATCCACAACAACAATCTCCTGGTAACCTTCAAAACCAGAATGTTCAGAACCCACAACAGCCACAATCTCCTATTAATCATCCTCAATTAGGTCAAAATATGATGCCTCCAGCAACCAATACTGGCATGCCATCACAACGACCAAACACTCCAAATCAAAATCCACAGCAATTCCCATCACAACAAGCTCAACAACCTATGAACCCTCTTTATAACAGCTTTCAAAACCAGAATACTCACAATCCACAACAGCCACAACCTCCTACTAATCATCCTCCATCAGGTCAAAATATCATGCCTCCAAATAGTAACCCTGCAATGACACCACAACGCCTTAACACTCCAAATCAAAATCCACAGCAATACCCATCACAACAACCTATGAACCCCTCTCCTAACAACCTTCAAAACCAGAATGCTCAGAATCCCCAAGAGCCACAACCTCGTAATAATTACCCTCAATCAGGTCAAAGTATGATGCCTCCAGCTAGTAACCCTGGAATGACACAACAACGCCCTAACACTCCAAATCAAAATCCGCAGCAAGTCCCATCACAACAACATATGAATCTCTTTCCTAACAACCTTCAAAATCAGAATGTTCACAATCCACAACAGTTCCCTCCTCAAGGAACTCCACCCATAGCTAACAACCAAATGCCACCTAACACCCTTCAGAATCAGAATGTCCGAAATCCTCAACAGCAACCTGCCGGTAATCCTCCATCAGTTCAAAATGTTCAACCTCCAGCAACTAACCCTGGAATGCCACCACAACGCCCTAACCCTCAAAATCAAAATCCACAGCCATTCCAAACCACCTAACGCCCTTCAGAATCAGAATGTCCTAAATCCTCAACAGCAACCTTCCGGTAATCCTCCATCAGTTCAAAATGTTCAACCTCCAGCAACTAACCCTGGAATGCCACCACAACGCCCTAACCCTCCAAATCAAAATCCACAGCCATTCCAATCACAGCAGACACAACAGGCCATGAATCCTCCTCAAAGAACCCCGCCCTTAGGTAACAATCAACTGCCACCAAATCAAAACAACCTTCAAAACCAGAATGTCCAAAATCCACCACAGTTTCCTTCACAGCAGGCACAACAACCTATAATTCCTTCCCTAGGAAACTTGCTCTTTGGTAAAAACGGAATGGCACCCAATTCTAACAGTCCTTAGGTAACAATCAACTGCCACCAAATCAAAACAACCTTCAAAACCAGAATGTCCAAAATCCACCAGAGTTTCCTTTACAGCAGGCGCAACAATCTATGACTCCTTCCCTAGGAAACTTGCTCTTTGGTAAAAACGGAATGGCACCCAATTCTAACGGCCTTCAAAACCCTTCACCATCGCAACAGACACAACAACCTATGAATCCCCCCCAAGGAACCCTGCCCGTAGGTAATAACAGAACGCCACCAAATCCCAACAACCAGAATGGTCAAAATACAGCACAGTTCCCCTCACTAGTACAACAGTACAACCTATGAATCCCCCCCAAGGAACCCTGCCCGTAGGTAATAACAGAACGCCACCAAATCCCAACAACCAGAATGGTCAAAATACACCACAGTTCCCCTCACTAGTACAACAGCCAGCAAACTATCCGCCTTCTCAAGGTGGGACCCAACCACTCACAGCCAACAATCAAATGCCACCACACCCCATCATCCCTCAAAATCAGAATGCCCAAAGTCCACAACAATTCCCTTCACAAACCCAACAGCCGCAGTTTCCTTCACTATCACCACAGCAGCAACAGCCTTCTAACAGTCCCCCACAAGCTGGACCCTCATTCACAGCTAACAGAATGGTTCCAAATCTCGTCAGCCCTCAGAACCTGAATGTACAAAATCAACAACAGTTCGCCCCACAATTACAACAGCAGCAATTCCCCTCAGAACTAAAACAGCAACAATTCCCTTCACAACTACAACAGCAGCAATTCCCTTCACAACTACAACAGCAGCAGTTCCCCTCACAACTACAACAGCAGCAATTCCCCTCACAATTACAACAGCAGCAATTCCCTTCACCATCACAACACCCACTTCCTGTTAATCAGGTTCCTCAACAAGGCATGAATACACTTCCTCAAGGGATTAATGTAAGTTGTTAGACTTTCTTGCCCCTCATATCTAACGGTGAGGTTTACTACGACCTACTAAGTATCGTTCAAAGATGATCTACAGTTCTGCACTTTGAAACTACAAAATTACTTAGGTAAGACATTAACATCAGCAAGATAATATACTCACCAACATTGTCTACAAAATTTTAGGAGAAAATAGGAAAAATTGTTTATTAGACTCTTCTGCATTTACGGTATTTAGAATCCGAAAATGGGCTTTTCATGGTTTTCAGTTGCCAGCTCTTCTACGCTATTCTACTCTACCACTTTGAAACTACAAAATTACTTAGGTAAGACATTAACATCAGCAAGATAATATACTCACCAACATTGTCTACAAAATTTTAGGAGAACAATAGGAAAAATTGTTTATTAGACTCCTCTGCATTTACGGAAAATGGGCTCTGCATGGTCTTCAGTTGCCAACTTTTCTACGCTATTCTGCTCTAACTCTAACCACAAAAACAGACGTTTGTAAAAAAGCACCTATCTATGTACGTTTGCCATTTCACTTCTAGTCTCCTACTGCTGGAGGAAACTGGCCACTAGCAGGAAATCCTCCAAGTGTACCCAACAGCGGCAGTGGTAGGCCCCCTAACTCCTCTAACAACAAAAACAGACGTTTGTAAAAAAGCACCTATGTAAGTTTGCCATTTCATTTCTAGTCTCCTACTGCTGGAGGAAACCCTGCAAGTGTGCTCAACAGTGGTAGACCCCCCATGTCTAACTCTCTTGGTGCTGCAAGTGGACTGCTGACTACTGTACCGAACAGTGTTACCCCAATGGGATCAGTGATGGGCGCCCAACAATTAGGAAGCTTTCCCCAGCAGCCAGGTCAACAACCAGCGACCAATCCCCAACAACCAGTGTACCCTCAAAACAGCGGACTGAACACCAATGTAAGTCAATGAATTGAACTGATAGCCACTGATTTACATATCTGAAGGGATCGAAAGAGAGAAATAAGTTTTGGTAGAATGGAAAAGGATATGATGAGAGCCTGAGTCCATTACGAGGGGACTGTATTTCTAATCACTCCACCTCACATTTCAAAACCTATTTTTCTACAGAAAGAATTTCCCTTGATTCAGCCTGTCTCTTGATAGTTGTTGTAGGTATATTTATTTTGTGGGTGTGTTCAACATTGAGTTAAGGTGTGTCCACACATAGTCGACCCGCCGTCGATAGATTTCGACTGAACCGTCCACACTGCCTCGACAACATAATTTCACCTCGTCGCGTCGATCGACTATGTTTGGACACACCTTTAGAGAGGCCCGGGGGAATAAATGATCTTTAACTCCCAAAAATTGGCGCTATCTAAATGAAATTGATCCCGTCTCTCTCTCTCTCTCTCTCTCTCTCTCCGCTTTCGGGATGATGAAAGCTTGGAGAGAGAAAGAGAGAGAGAGAGAAAAAAAAAGAGAGAGAGAGAAGAACAAGACAGAAGAAAGCCAGCCGTTCCGATTCCGAGAACGAACCATAGGTACCTATCTAGGATAATGTTTGCCCCTAGCGGGAAGCGAACACGCGACCTAGCGCTTACAAGGTAGGTGTGCCTGCTAACTAGGCTGGCGAAATGCTAACACATCATTGATTAGGTCGAAGGAAATCAATATTTTGATTATTTTGACAGGCGGTAAACATTGCTGGTGATTTGTATGTGATCAGGTGTTATATGTTTGATTGTTGGAGCCCAAAGATAGCTCTACAATAGCGGTTCTCAACCTTTTTTCGCCCGCGTACGGCTTGGGTATCCGGATTTAATCTCACGAACCCCCGCCACCATCAAAATGAGTACGTAGTTACGTACCCATACCTAGATTGATGTGTACCATTACTATACATGCGCTACTTTTGTTGCTTAGGTACGTAAAAAGTGTGAATCTAATACATAAATGGAAACGACCCATCCATAAGTGGAATTATCTTATGGACGGTTCTTCTCTGCTTAATGCAGTCCAATTAAAGTTATGCACTAAAGCAATGTTTATCATAAGTAATATACTTATAGTCACTTTTTTCTACGACGGACGATATGAGACGTAAATCATTGTACGACAGTGTAGTTTTTGGAAATGTAAAGTGCAAAGTAATGACGTTGCTTTCAGGTTAAGGTTATACACAGGCTTGAAAAAAAATTGATTTTTTTTTTCAAGCCAAGCCTAGCCTAGCCCTGTGTCTTATACAGTTTTCAGTGCGGGCCTAATACCTCCAAACATACTGTCCAGCTTTGGCCGCCAGAAACCAGTGCATGGCAAACAGGAATCCACTGGGCGCCTATTTTTTTTTTTTTGCGTAGCCCCGGAGGGTTTCTTGCGTACCCCCAGGGGTACTCGAACCCCCGATTGAGAACCGATGCTCTACGATATGATCTAATACATAGATAGGTCTACATTATGCCCTTCAAATCGGGCCCTCGACGCACTCGCTCAGGTACAGTGGAAAGAATTTGATCGATAGGTACCTACAGCCGCGGTGTCAAAATAGGTTACCCTAAAAAAAATCGTCTAATAGACGTAGAATTTACGTAGGTATATCTACCTACATGTTGTTATTCTGAGATAAAGTGACTACGTGCGTAATTTGACTCCAAAAATCGCGCTTTTCACCTCTCCTGAATTGGCTCACTGATTGAGATCCGCTTTGGAGGTACATTTTACCTTCCCACAAGAAATACCAATACTTGGTACTCAAATCTTCCTTTCTGATTAATTTCTGGATTTCAATATGGCGCGTAGTTTTGCTTCACAAAGGCTCCTGGTGGTCGCTGTTGTAATATTGGCAGTTTTCCCTCGGAATGGAGTGTCACAGGCAAATGTAAGTATTCAACTACCTACCTATTACGGTCAAACTTTCTTGACTTGGTGGGGCGGAGCTCTACCTCGCTCTTTAAATTTTGTACCTAATGACTATTATTTTACATTTGGACAATTTAGATATTTGGTAGTAGGTTGTAGGTTCGTAGGTGTGTAATAAGCTACATAGATTATTATTTATTATTACCATTTTGCAATTTGGACAATTTAGATATTTGGTAGTAGGTTCGTAGGTGTGTAATAAGCTACATAGATTATTATGCAAATTTTTTAACAAACAAATAACGAGGCAATTCTTACACTTTCACTAATAATCTTACTTCTGTTATCTCAGGATGACATGCCAGACACACAAAGTCCACTCAAAGGAAAACCGAACACTCGCGACATTTTCAACCAACAAGACCTCAACAACAGACCTGGTAAAGAGCCACAGAACGCACAACAAATTCCACCAAAATCACTACAACAACAGCAGACACCAGAAAACTACCCTCCCCAGAGTCAAATATCACCAAATAATGACAGAATGACACCAAACTCGAGTGGTCAAAGCCAGAATGTCCGAAATCCAGAACAACAATCTCCTAGTAGCCCTCAAAATCAAAATGATCAGAATCCACAATCTCCTAATCATCCTCAATCAGGTCAAAATATGATGCCTCCAAATAGAAACCCTGGAATACCACCACAACGCCCTAACCCTCCAAATCAAAATCCGCAGCAAGTCCCATCACAACAAGCACAACCTATGAACCCTCTTCCTAACAGCTTTCAAAACCAGAATACTCACAATCCACAACAGCCACAACCTCCTACTAATCATCCTCCATCAGGTCAAAGTATGATGGTTCCGAATGGTAACCCTGGAATGCCACCACAACGATCAAACCCTTCAAATCAAAATCCACAGCAATTCCCATCACAAAAGGCACAACAACATATGAATACCCCTCCAACGAACCTTCAAAACCAGAATGCTCAGAATCCCCAACAGTTCTCCCCGCAAGAAAACTCAAACTTAGGTAACAACCAAATGCCACCTAACAACCTTCAGAATCAGCATGACCGAAATCCTCAACAGCAACCTTCCGGTAGTCCTCCATCAGGTCAGTCTAAGCAACCTACAGCAACTAACCTTGTAATGCCACCACAACGACAACAGGCACAGCAACCTATGAATCCTCCTAATAATTTTCAAAACCAGAATTTCCAGAATCCACAAGGAACCCCACCCGTAGGTACCAACCAAATGTCACCTAACACCCTTCAGAATCAGAATGTGCGAAATCCTCAACAGCAACCTCCCGGTAATGTTCAATCGGGTCAATCTGTGATACCTCCGCCAACTAACCCTGGAATAAGACCACAAGGCCCTAACACTCCAAATCAAAATCCACAGCAATTCCCATCACAACAGTCACAACAACATATGAATCCCTCTCCTAATAACCTTCAAAATCAGAATGTTCAGAATTCCCAAAAACCTCCTACTAATCACCCTCAATCAGGACAAATTATGATGCCTCCAAATAGTAACCCTGGAATGACACCACAAAGACCATACCCTACAAATCAAAATCCACAGCAGTTCCCATCACAACAGGCCCAACAACCTATTAATAATCCTCCTAACAACTTTCAAAATCAGAATGTTCACAATCCACAACAATTCCCCCCTCAAGGAACTCCACCCATAGCTAACAACCAAATGCCACCTAACGTCCCTCTCCTAATAACCTTCAAAATCAGAATGTTCAGAATTCCCAAAAACCTCCTACTAATCACCCTCAATCAGGACAAATTATGATGTCTCCAAATAGTAACCCTGGAATGACACCACAAAGACCATACCCTTCAAATCAAAATCCACAGCAGTTCCCATCACAACAGGCCCAACAACCTATGAATAATCCTCCTAACAACTTTCAAAATCAGAATGTTCACAATCCACAACAGTTCCCCCCTCAAGGAACTCCACCCATAGCTAACAACCAAATGCCACCTAACAGAGAAATTGAGGATGACAGTACTGATTTTCCTTTATCAGTGCTTCCTTATCAGTAAAGTGATAACAAAGGTAAAAACCACAATGGTAGTAGGTAGACCTGTCTATGTATTGTTATGAAATTATATTATTTATTAGCTCAAAATCAGAATGCCCAAAGTCCACAACAATTCCCTTCACAAACCCAACAGCCGCAGTTTCCTTCACTATCACCACAGCAGCAACAACCTTCTAACAGTCCTCGACAAGCTGGACCCTCATTCACAGCTGACAGAATAGTTCCAAATCTCGTCAGCCCTCAGAACCTGAATGTACAAAATCCACAACAGTTCGCCCCACAAGTACAACAGCAACAATTCCCCTCAGAACCAAAACAGCAACAATTCCCCTCACAACTACAACAGCAGCAATTCCCTTCACAACTACAACAGCAGCAATTCCCCTCACAATTACAACAGCAGCAATTCCCTTCACAATTACAACAGCAGCAATTCCCCTCACAATTACAACAGCAGCAAATCCCTTCACAACTACAACAGCAGCAATTCCCTTCACAACTACAACAGCAGCAGTTCCCCTCACAACTACAACAGCAGCAATTCCCTTCACCATCACAACAGCCACTTCCTGTTAATCAGGTTCCTCAACAAGGCATTATGACAGTACTGATTTTCCTTTATCAGTGCTTCCTTATCAGTAAAGTGATAACAAAGGTAAAAACCACAATGGTAGGTAGACCTGTCTATGTATTGTTATGAAATTATATTATTTATTGAAGAAGTACAATAAGGTTCATTTTATATGGGCGTGAATAAAACAATACATTGTTTCTATGACAAAGCAAGTAAACAGCACGTAGGATTGAATAAAATTAAATTAAGGACATTTTCCTATTCCCACTGGTCCACTGGTTCCGAATTCCCTTCACAACTACAACAGCAGCAATTCCCTTCACAACTACAACAGCAGCAGTTCCCCTCACAACTACAACAGCAGCAATTCCCCTCACAATTACAACAGCAGCAATTCCCTTCACCATCACAACACCCACTTCCTGTTAATCAGGTTCCTCAACAAGGCATGAATACACTTCCTCAAGGGATTAATGTAAGTTGTTAGACTTTCTTGCCCCTCATATCTAACGGTGAGGTTTACTACGACCTACTAAGTATCGTTCAAAGATGATCTACAGTTCTGCACTTTGAAACTACAAAATTACTTAGGTAAGACATTAACATCAGCAAGATAATACATATACTCACCAACATTGTCTACAAAATTTTAGGAGAAAATAGTAAAAATTGTTTATTAGGCTCTTCTGCATTTACGGTATTTAGAATCCGAAAATGGGCTCTTCATGGTTTTCAGTTGCCAGCTCTTCTACGCTATTCTACTCTACGTAATTTCCACTCGAGTTGCAACTCGAGTTGGAAAATAATCGAGTAGAAAATAATCGAGTTGAAAAATCTCACTCGAGTCCCATCACTAGTTCCGTCTCTGCGTCTCTCTCAGCTCTCAGTTTTTTGTAATTTAAAAATTTGAATTTTCCCGCCACCATTTTCTTATCAACATTTCAAGGCACCGTTCACACGAACGCGTTTCCTTTTTTAGCGATGTCGCGCTGCCTTTTTTTTTTTTTTTTTAAGTTGATCCGTACGTCCTTCGCTAAGGGGGGGGATGTGCTCACATTTTATTAATTTATTTGTATATATTGAACTTGCACACTCCACTTAGCAACAAAAAACGAATTTTGTAGAATCGAACTAACTAATCGTAAAACAGACGGACAACATAGGTAGTAGGTACTTTGGAGTCATCACGTCTGTCTTGTAAGTCGCGGGTTCGATTCCCACCCGGGACGGATTTTATCCTAAACAGATAAGGTATGTCTTTGGAACTGACTTTCTTCTATCCCGTCTCTCTCTCTCTCTCTCTCTCTCTCTCCGCTTTCGGGATGATGAAAGCTTGGAGAGAGAAAGAGAGAGAGAGAGGATGGGCGCCCAACAATTAGGAAGCTTTCCCCAGCAGCCAGGTCAACAACCAGCGACCAATCCCCAACAACCAGTGTACCCTCAAAACAGCGGACTGAACACCAATGTAAGTCAATGAATTGAACTCATAGCCACTGATATATGTACATATCTGAAGGGATCCAAAGAGAAAAATAAGTTTTGGTAGAATGGAAAAGGATATGATGAGAGCCTGAGTCCATTACGAGGGGACTGTATTTCTAATCACTCCACCTCACATTTCAAAACCTATTTTTCTACAGAAAGAATTTCCCCTGATTCAGCCTGTCTCTTGATAGTTGTTGTAGGTATATTTATTTTGTGGGTGTGTTCAACATTGAGTTAAGGTGTGTCCACACATAGTCGACCCGCCGTCGATAGATTTCGACTGAACCGTCCACACTGCCTCGACAACATAATTTCACCTCGTCGCGTCGATCGACTATGTTTGGACAAACCTTTAGAGAGGCCCGGGGGAATAAATGATCTTTACCTCCCAAAAATTGGCGCTATCTAAATGAAATTGTTTATCCTTTCCCACTTTCAGGCACAAGCTGCTCAGGTCCAAATGGTTCCCTTGTGGAAAGCTATGACAATGAGTAGATTCCCCCTGGCAGCGGCTGCTGTTACGGCCATGCAACAGCAGCAGCAAGCGGCCCTTCAACAGCCCATGTACCAGCAACCGGCTAACCAAAACGGAAATACCAATCCGCAACAACAGCAGCAGCAACTACAACCAATGGCACCGCAGAATAGCATGAACTACCCTCAACAACAACCAATGGCCCCGCAGAATAGTATGAACTACCCGCAACAACAACCAATGGCCCTCCAAAGCGGACTAACCTATCCGGTCATGCAGCAGCCTTTACAACTAGCTTACGGTCCATCCCTTCTGGGACGCGTATTGGCTGCTATGAACAGTGGTTGATAAGAGAGGGTTAATGAGATTAATTTCTCTTAGTAGAATAGAATACCTAAGTCCCTTTAACCCACCAGCTTAAACAAGGTCTCGTATATTTGATGAGTTAATAAGTCCGTTTACCTTTACCCCATCAGCTTAAACAAGGTCTCGTATATTTGAAGGTTTTAATAATGGCTTTTGGGTGATGGAGGTGTGGGATTTGGAGCATAGCAGTTTAGCAGTCTGTTGACTTAATAATGGCTTTTGGGTGATGGAGGTGGGATTTAGATCATAGCAGTTTAGCAGTCTGTTGATAAACACGTAAAAACTAAAAGGTTAGGTATGTAAAATACGTAATCATGAAAAATATCGGCTAACTCAAAATATTACCGTTCATTCAGGTCATCTTGAGTTTTGTTTTAAATCTTTTAACTGTTACTTTAATTGCTCCTCAACCTTCTACCTACACGCAGTATATGTTAGTACCTAAAGTAGGTAATTCCCCCTTAAAAATTACTTCGGCTTACTAACGCTATTGGTTATTGGTACTTAAAATAAAAGTTAGTTGTTTTTGGAACCAACATGGTCCGTAAACGTACTTGCGGTATGTTGTTATTTGGAATAGTGTTGATTACAGAAAGATGATCTTTTCTTTGTTTAGAGTTGTGAGGACACTCGAGTTACCGCTTATGAGTAGCGACCAATGGCAGCATTGTTTCTTTGTACGGACTTCGGTGGCCGAGTGGGTATCACACTAGGCTTGCACGCCCGAAGTTCCGGGTTCGATTTCCGGCAGGGTCGAAGTTTTTTCGTCTCTGAGCTTGAAGTTCGGGGTGCACTCAACCTTGGTCTGGCGCACTACCGTGCGCTCAGATACAATAATGAATGTCGTGTGTATCGTTGATTACAGAAAGATGATCTTTTCTTTGTTTAGAGTTGTGAGGACACTCGAGTTACCGCTTATGAGTAGCGACCAATGGCAGCATTGCTTCTTTGTACGGACTTCCGTGGCCGAGTGGATATCACACTAGGCTTGCACGCAAGAAGTTCCGGGTTCGATTCCCGGCAGGGTCGAAGTTTTTTCGTACCTGAGCTTGGAGTTCGGGGTGCACTCAGCCTGGGCCTGGCGCACTACCGTTCGCTCAGATAAATTCATGTCGAGTGTACCAATTTAGGTACCAATTAGTAGATGCCACCCATGTACCAAACTCTATAAACTACACAGTCGGATGTTGAATGCTTGGATAGCACTTAGGCCAGCCACTCACTATCAGGTAGACCTGCCAAGTACCTACATCTGATCAGGTCCGCCTGTCAGGCCTACCTTATACCTGATGAACACTCGCACTATCAGGTAGACCTGGCAGGTACGGCTGAAAAGGTCCGTCTGTCAAGTCTACCTGATGAGCATACACACTATCAGGTAGATCTGACAAGAAGACCTGATGAGGTTTACCTGTCAGGTCTCGCTGATAGTGAGTGGCTGGCCTTAAAGTAGAGAGGCTAGCCACTCACTATCAGGTAGACCTGCCAAGTACCTACATCTGATCAGGTCCGCCTGTCAGGCCTACCTTATACCTGATGAACACACACACTATCAGGTAGATCTGACAGGTGGACCTGATGAGGTTTACCTGTCAGGTCTCGCTGATAGTGAGTGGCTGGCCTTAAAGTAGAGAAGGTATCTGAAGTCAAGGTAGGTATCTGACCTTGGAACAATACAAACAATGTACATACTACCTAGACATTCTAGGTTGGAACACTACCATTCAGAATAAACACATTAGGAGTATGATATGCAGCTATGTGTCTTAATGTATTTCTCATTGCCTAAAGACATTTTTCATGTCTCCAATCCAGAACATGCTACCATTGCTATCCAACTACCTATACGTGGCAATGGAATGAAACCATCACACATTCCAGATCTTCAGATAGTTCAGATATTATATTCTAAGCCAGTGGTTCTCAAATTTTTTGGCCGCGGAGCACAGTTTGAGAACCACTGTTCTAAGCTATGGACGATAGCACGTTGAAACCGAATTTCCCAATGGATCACTGAGAAGCAACGTTGCGCGTGGCTGGTATTCTGATAGGTAACCACATCTCGGCAATCTTGGGCTGCTGGCTAAAGTAGAGAAGGTATCCGAAGTCAAGGTAGGTATCTGACCTTGGAACAATACAAACAATGTACATACTACCTAGACATTCTAGGTTGGAACATTACCATTCAGAATAAACACATTAGGAGTATGATATGCAGCTATGTGTCTTATAATGTATTTCTCATTGCCTAAAGACATTTTTCATGTCTCCAATCCAGAACATGCTACCATTGCTATCTAACTACCTATACGTGGCAATTAAATGAAACCATCACACATTCCAGATCTTCAGATAGTTCAGATTTTATATTCTAAGCTACCGACGATAGCATGTTGAAACCGAATTTCCCAATGGATCACTGAGGAGCAACGTTGCGCGTGGTTGGTATGGTAACCATCTCGGCAATCTTGTTTTTTTAAAAAGATGAGTGTTCCACCGCCGTTTTTATTTCGTAGCAATGGAACAACTGCTACATTAGGCGCTTGTGGCCTGTGTCGTAGCATGCCCATCCCGTAGTATGCCTCTCATCAGATGGGCAAGAAGAGACACAACACTTCCCATTTAGATGCTGGGTCAACACGAGAACACCAGAAAGTAACCTGTTGAAATATTTTAAAGTAGAGAAGGTATCCGAAGTCAAGGTAGGTATCTGACCTTGGAACAATACAAACAATGTACATACTACCTAGACATTCTAGGTTGAAACACTACCATTCAGAATAAACACATTAGGAGTATGATATGCAGCTATGTGTCTTAATGTATTTCTCATTTGCCTGAAGACATTTTTCATGTCTCCAATCCAGAACATGCTACCATTGCTATCTATCTATCTAACTACCTATACGTGGCAATGGAATGAAACCATCACACATTCCAGATCTTCAGATAGTTTAGATATTATATTCTAAGCTACCGACAATAGCACGTTAAAACCGAATTTTTTTTTAGGCCGCGGGTTCGATTCCCAGGGCGGATTTTATCCTGATGGGATAATGTTCGTCCTCGGAACCTCCTATCCTGTCTTCCTTCTCTCTTGGATTTCGGGACGATAAGACCATAGCAGTTACAGTTCCCTCTGTCAAACCTCATAAAAAAAAAAACATTCCCGTTTGATTTCCACCAGTTCGGACTATATCCTCTATAGGATAGAGTCTATCCTATAAACTCTTTCTCCTATCCTGGCCTTCTTCCCTCTTCGAATTCGGGACGATATGACCTCCGTTGTTCTATCGACGGTACCGACATCTATCGAATCTAAAAAAAGTCTTAGGGTAATGTTACACCAAGCGCGCATCGTTTGCAATCATTTTTCCACAAACATTGGCTTGCACACAGCGTTCGTGTGTGCACGGAGTTGATCCGGCGGCTGTCGGTTTTTCAGGTAATGTTACACCAAGCGCGCATTGTTTGCAAACGTTTGCAAATGCGCGCTTGGTGTAACATTACCCTTAGATTGTGACCATTGCCTCAAACTGAGCTTTTCCCGGCCTCACTGAACATGGTCGAGGTTAATGTGAGGAAGCGGATATTTTGTCACCGAATGGTGGATGGAACCCCCGTCACTGGAAGACCTTAGCAGTTATACCTATAGAATTTTGGACATTTAAACATTCCCGTTTGATTTCCACCATTTCGGACTATATCCTCTATTCTATAAACTCTTCCTTCTATCCTGGCCTTCTTCCCTCTTCGAATTCGGGACGATATGACCTCCGTTGTTCTAATCGACGGGTAATGTAAGCGCGCATCGTTTGCAATCATTTTTCCACAAACATTGGCTTGCAAACGGCGTTCGTGTGTGCGCGGAGTTGATCCGGCTGCTGTCGGTTTTTCAGGTAATGTTACACCAAGCGCGCATTGTTTGCAAACGTTTACAAATGCGCGCTTGGTGTAACATTACCCTTAGATTGTGACCATTGCCTCAAACTGACCTGAAACACGTAAGTCATCTTCAGATTCTCTGTCGAGTAAAAGGTGAACTTTATATACAAAGTGCATCACCGGAGATGCTCTGAGTGAGAGGTATAACTATTATAGGTATTAGGATTACATAAATAGTAATGATCCGAAGATGATGAGAAGGGGGGATAGCACTAACGGTGTGCATTCATTGCTTGAGAGTCCAGATGGTACTGGCCCTACCATCAGTAAACTAGGAGGGAAAGAGGTTGACAGAGGGAACTGTAACTGCTAAGGTCTTATCGTCCCGAAATCGAAGAGAGAAGGAAGACAGGACAGGAAAAACCCAGCCGTTCCTGGAACGGACATTATCCCCTCAGGATAAAATCCGAGATGATGAGAAGGGGGGATAGCACTAACGGTGTGCATTCATTGCTTGAGAGTCCAGATGGTACTGGCCCTACCATCAGTAAACTAGGCGAGAAAGAGGTTGACAGAGGGAACTGTAACTCCCAAGGTCTTATCGTCCGAAATCGAAGAGAGAAGGAAGACAAGATAGGAAAAAGCCAGCCGTTCCGAGGACGAACATTATCCCATTAGGATAAAATCCCTCCCGGGCGGCAATCGAACCCGCGGCCTAGCGCTTACAGGGCAGAGGGCAGACACGCTACCAAAGCAAGCTAACTAGGCTGGCACGCTGGCAGTAAACTAGGAGATTTATTCTAAGGCATACCTATGCTTACCTTTCTAAGGTTAAAAATAGAGTGCAGCAGAGAGCAAAGAGCATAGAGCTTTTTGCTCTCAGATACTCCCTGGTGTAATTTCTTGTCTCCTGGAAAACCCTCCTAGGAGAGAAAAAAATCCAAGGAATTTATTTAAAAAAAAAAATCTCTAGGTAGGTTCTAAGGCATACCTATGCTTACCTTTCTAAGGTTAAAAATAGAGTGCAGCAGAGAGCAAAGAGCATAGAGCTTTTTGCTCTCAGATATTCATGTATTGAATAAGGAAAATCTCCTCGCTTTTCTTGTCTCCTAGAAAACCCTCCTAGGAGAGAAAAAAATCCAAGGAATTTATTTTTAAAAAAAAAAAATCTCTAGGTAGTTACTTACTTGATGTCTGACTTATTTATCGATTTACCGTAATAACAATAACTGACTAGACGGGGGGCACTTTGAAAGTGCCCTCCGCGCAAAGTTAACTCTCAAGATTCGAAATTCCTCCCATAATAATACCAGAGAGGATCTTATGGTACGGAATTAGACACACATGGCTTACTCCAACACAAGGTAGATAGACTTAGAGCTCCGTTCTAGCTCAAGGATTACGAACCAGAGACCATCGGAGTACCAGACACTCATTCAGTCTGATTCTAGAGTCCAAAGCTTGAGGACCGAACGTGTGTTACCGAAGTATTTAGTGCACTTTTATAACTTTTTATCTAACTAACCAACAAAGCAAATCGCCTTTTGTGCCATATGTGAGGGAATGTGGTTTGTGTTGTGAAAAAGTTGGCGTGACGTGACGTAGGTGAATATACCATACGGGTTGGAAATAAGAATAAAATTAATTTTTAGAAAATTTTCGAGATTATATAATTTTTTAAAACTCCTACCTTCTTAAATTTTTTTTTTTTTAAGTTGATCCGTCCTTCGCTAAGGGGGGGAATGTGCTCACCATTTTATTAATTTTATTTATTTGTATACTGGACATGCCCACTCCACTTAGCAACATAAAACGAATTTTGTAGAAACCTTCTCAAGATTATAGTGAAAGGCCGAACCTAATAGGTACCTACTAGGTACAGACCTCTAAAAATTTCAATAAAATCGAACTAACTAATCGTAAAACAGACGGATAACATAGTACTTTGGAGTCATCACGTCTGTCTTGTAAGTCGCGGGTTCGATTCCCGCCCGGGACGGATTTAATCCTAAACAGATAAGGTTTGTCTTTGGAACTGACTGACTTTCTTCTATCCCGTCTCTCTCTCTCTCTCTCTCTCTCTCTCTCTCTCTCTCTCTCTCTCTCTCTCTCTCTCTCTCTTCGCTTTCGGGATGATGAAAGCTTGGAGAGAGAAAAAGAGAGAGAGAAGAACAAGATAGAAGAAAGCCAGCCGTTCCGATTCCGAGAACGAACCATACCTGTCTAGAGTGTCTAGGATAATGTTTGCTCCTAGCGGGAAGCGAACACTTGTAAGCGAACCTAGCGCTTACAAGGTAGGTGTGCCTGCTAACTAGGCTGGCGAAGTGCTAACACATCATTGATTAGGTCGAACGAAATCAATATTTTGATTATTTTGACAGGCGGTAAACAATGCTGGTGATTTGTATGTAATCAGGTGTTATATGTTTG
Source organism: Diaphorina citri (assembly GCF_000475195.1). NCBI lineage: Eukaryota > Metazoa > Arthropoda > Insecta > Hemiptera > Psyllidae > Diaphorina > Diaphorina citri. The sequence goes on along the minus strand of NW_007377967.1, from coordinate 96,372 downwards.
AATGTTGGAGCCCAAAGATAGCTCTACAATAGCGGTTCTCAACCTTTTTTCGCCCGCGTACCGCTTGGGTATCCGGATTTAATCTCACAAACCCCCGCCACCATCAAAATGAGAATGAAATTGTTTATCCTTTCCCACTTTCAGGCACAAGCTGCTCAGGTCCAAATGGTTCCCTTGTGGAAAGCTATGACAATGAGTAGATTCCCCCTGGCAGCGGCTGCTGTTACGGCCATGCAACAGCAGCAGCAAGCGGCCCTTCAACAGCCCATGTACCAGCAACCGGCTAACCAAAACGGAAATACCAATCCGCAACAACAGCAGCAGCAACTACAACCAATGGCACCGCAGAATAGCATGAACTACCCTCAACAACAACCAATGGCCCCGCAGAATAGTATGAACTACCCGCAACAACAACCAATGGCCCTCCAAAGCGGACTAACCTATCCGGTCATGCAGCAGCCTTTACAACTAGCTTACGGTCCATCCCTTCTGGGACGCGTATTGGCTGCTATGAACAGTGGTTGATAAGAGAGGGTTAATGAGATTAATTTCTCTTAGTAGAATAGAATAGAATACCTAAGTCCCTTTACCCCACCAGCTTAAACAAGGTCTCGTATATTTGAAGGTTTTAATAATGGCTTTTGGGTGATGGAGGTGGGATTTAGATCATAGCAGTTTAGCAGTCTGTTGATAAACACGTAAAAACTAAAAGGTTAAGTATGTAAAATACGTAATCATGAAAAATGTCGGCTAACTCAAAATATTACCGTTCATTCAGGTAATCTTGAGTTTTGTTTTAAATCTTTTACCTGTTACTTTAATTGCTCCTCAACCTTCTACCTACACGCAGTATGTTAGTACCTAAAGTAGGTAATTCCCCCTTAAAAATTACTTCGGCTTACTAATGTTATTGGTTATTGGTATACTTAAAATAAAAGCTAGTTGTTTTTGGAACCAACATGGTCCGTAAGCGTACTTGCGGTATGTTGTTATTTGGAATAGTGTTGATTACAGAAAGATGATCTTTTCTTTGTTTAGAGTTGTGAGGACATTCGAGTAACCGCTTATGAGTAGCGACCAATGGCAACACAGTCGGATGTTGAATACTTGGATAGCACCTAGGCCAGCCACTCACTATCAGGTAGACCTGGATCAGGTCCGCCTGTCAGGCCTACCTTATACCTGATGAACACACGCTCTATCAGGTAGATCTGACAGGTAGACCTGATGAGGTTTACCTGTCAGGTCTCGCTGATAGTGAGTGGCTGGCCTTAAAGTAGAGAAGGTATCCGAAGTCAAGGTAGGTATCTGACCTTGGAACAATACAAACAATGTACATACTACCTAGACATTCTAGGTTGGAACATTACCATTCAGAATAAACACATTAGGAGTATGATATGCAGCTATGTGTCTTAATGTATTTCTCATTTGCCTGAAGACATTTTTCATGTCTCCAATCCAGAACATGCTACCATTGCTATCCAACTACCTATACGTGGCAATGGAATGAAACCATCACACATTCCAGATCTTCAGATAGTTCAGATTTTATATTCTAAGCTACCGACGATAGCATGTTGAAACCGAATTTCCCAATGGATCACTGAGGAGCAACGTTGCGCGTGGTTGGTATGGTAACCATCTCGGCAATCTTGTTTTTTTAAAAAGATGAGTGTTCCACCGCCGTTTTTATTTCGTAGCAATGGAACAACTGCTACATTAGGCGCTTGTGGCCTGTGTCGTAGCATGCCCATCCCGTAGTATGCCTCTCATCAGATGGGCAAGAAGAGACACAACACTTCCCATTTAGATGCTGGGTCAACACGAGAACACCAGAAAGTAACCTGTTGAAATATTTTCAATCGAAAAACGAGTACAGATTTTTGTCGATGGTGGGATTCGAACCCGGGACCTTCTGCATGGCAAGCAAGCGCGTTACCACTGGACCAACCGTGCCCCCACTGAAGATGCTGGCTTTTGTGCTGCTGGCTTTTCCGGCCTCACTGAAGATGGGCGAGGTTGATGTGAAGAAGCGGATGTCTTGTCACCGAATGGTGGATGGAACCCCCGTCACTGAAGACCTTAGCAGTTATACATACCTACAGAATTTTAGACATTTAAACATTCCCGTTTGATTTCCACCAGTTCGGACTATATCCTCTATCCTATAAACTCTTCCTCCTATCCTGGCCTTCTTCCCTCTTCAAATTCGGGACGATATGACCTCCGTCGTTCTATCGACGATGTGTACCGACATCTATCGAATCTAAAAAAAAAAAGTCTTAGGGAGTGGCGTAGCGTGTATGTATGGCGTGTATGGCGGCCATACAACTCAAAAGTTCACTCTAATGCCCATAAATATTAATGGCATGTACCATTGTACCTACTGTGATGGGACTTGGTAGACCTGTGCATGAGCCCTACAAGGCCTTACACTTGAATTGAGACCACGCTACGCCACTGGAAGATATGAAGTATGAACTTATGAAGCATCAACGTAAAATTTGACATTTTAAAATTGGATAATACGAAGGACCTTTAAGATAATTTGATAGGTTATTCCAGTAAAACGTGTAATGCAGGTACAATGCACCGAAGATAATTTGATAAGTTATTCCGGTAAGACTTGTAATGCTTTTGATACATTCGTTAGCTTTTGATAAGTAGGTATAGGTACCTACTACCTACTAGTAAATTAAATGTCGAGCTTCCCACTTTTTGTTTTGTAATAATGTATTTTTTTTTATATAGGGTTTTATCAGTTTAAGTTCGTATTATCCAACTTTTGACTGACTCCGAGTGTATTTATAGGTGTGATATACGAGTAGCTGTTGAAAAAAAAAAATGCATATTAACTTTCAGTAGCGGCAAAGTGAGAGTCAGATCTAGAGCTGTTCAGACTCTTACCAGTTATAACTTGAGAGACATAAGAGAATGTATGCTGGTACTCAAATACCCATTATAGTCATCTCCGTTCAAGTTATGGGTGCTTCTCTTTTTCTTAACTGATGGTATAACTACAAGCTACAGAGTCTAAAGGTCACTGAAATAAGATACCTACATCTAGGTAGCTAGGTACTGATCGGTCGGTAATGTCGGTATACTGTGATAACTACTTTCTATCAGAACCACTTTTTTTTTTTTTCAAAGTACCTACTTACCAACATAGCTAGTGGGAGGTGCAATCACTAGACAAATTTAATAATGAACTTCCTTGGTCATTATTTTAAATGTGCTATAACTTGAAACGTTCTTTTCTTTTGTTCCAGGAAATTTACTATGACTCTCTCAAACAATGAACGTACCCGACGAAGGCCCCTCTGGAATAGAACTCCTTAAGTATCATTCAAGGGAAGACAACTAAATCCCAGTTGTTCAAAGGAAAATATTTGGCTCACCTTGAAACACCCCTTGAAGTTCCTATTGGATAAATCCAATGTGTTGACCCCAAAACAAATTCCATACCCAGCGACTATTATAAATCGGTTTCTGCCCCTTGTGCGGTCCAAAGTTCCTAACTGCACCATGGGGTCCAAAGTCGAATACGTCGAAACGTCACAAATCTACGCGACAAACTACGTCCGCAATTCGAAAGCCGTCGGCGTTCTATGGGGCATCTTCACCCTCTGCTTCGCCCTAATCGTAAGCGTCGCTTTCCTTACGCCCGAATGGATCGGAATCGCCAACAAGGGCCGCCTTGGGTTGTGGTCAAGCTGCGAATTTGACGTCAACGGGTTTGAAGAATGCACGGGAAAGTTTGCAGAATTCATGGAGATTTCGAACGCTGCGTTTAAGATCTCAACGGTGTTGTGTTTGGTGAGCGTAACGTTGGCTTTGGTGACAATTGCGGTGATGTTGTTGTTCTTCTTCATGCAGCCGACCAGTGTGTACATGGTGGCTGCGTGGCTACAGATTATATCGGGTAAGTGAACGTGTTTTTTTTATCAAAAAATAGCAAAATTTCTCTCAGAGGACCTCTTTCAGATATAAATATACATACCTATGTGGCCTGTGGCAGCAAGTGTGGACGTTCAAAGCCGAATCTCTTTGGTTGAATCTAAAAACAAGTCACATAATCACATAAATACCTACGGGTTACAGTCTCATGTTAAACAGATAAAAGGTTCGTTCTCAGAACGGCTGCTGGCTTTTTCCTATCCTGTCTTTCTTCTCTCTTCGCTTTCGGTACGATAAGACCTTGTCAGTTACAGCTCCCTCTATCCTCTATCAATCCTCTTGGGGGGAAAAAAATTTACCTATATCTTAATATTGGTTCAATTTTGCATGTTTTGATGAGGAGAGACATAATCATACCAGTAACGCCTCTCATTTTAGACGCAGGTATGATTGTTGAATCGACTGAAAACTAGCAGAACGTTTTCCATTTCTATGGAACGTCTGTATTCGATCCACCAACCCATGGATTAGAAACCCACGTCCCAACCGCTGCGCTGTTCAACAAATTATTGATTAGAATAGAATAGAATAGAATAGAATATACCTTGTTTATCCTGCCCGAATAGGACTGAAAAGTCCCTTTACCCCAGCAGTCTAAACAAGGTCTCGTATATTTGATTACAGAGAAAGAATAATACAAAGATTATTGCTTGGATTGGCATTATAAAAGAGTAATAATTATGTAGGAAGGTACTCGAGATTCTTAGTTCTACTATACTAGTACTTAGTACTTTTACCACTAACTATACTTCGCATTGTTTCAAGTCTAGAATATTGTTTAGACTCTCTTGTTCTCTCTGCTAAAGCAATGTTTCCTGGATCTAACTGTAAAGTTTCGCGAACTCTTGTATAATACTTTGGAAGGCAGGGGAGTGATAAGGCCGGGCCCAAGGGGTATCCTCTTGTTCTTTATGGAAGACTTAACCTACATTTTATTTGGGTTCTTGGTTGACTAAAGACCTCCAGAAGCCTTTTTGATGAAGGAACTTTGCCCCTTTGGAATTCCGAAATGGACTGTTTCATAAAGGAACTTTGGAATTCCACGAAATGTAAAAGTGCAAATGGCCAGCCTAGTTAGCCTGTGGATGGTAGCGCGTCCACCTTGTAAGGTTGAAGGTTCGATTCCCGAACGGGGCGGATTTTATCCTGAAAGGATAAGGTTCGTTCTCGGAACGACTGGCTTTTTCCTATCCTGTCTTTCTTCTCCGTTCGCTTTTGGGAAGATCAGACCTTAGCAGTTACAGTTCCCTCTACCAAAACTGTAAACAACGGTGAACGATATTTGATGGCTTTTTCAATTCCACTGATTCTAGTCCTGTCCTGCAAGACATTAGTGAAATAATTGTACATTATCCATTATTTATCATTTCATTTCTTTGAAATCATACAAACATAAAGATGTTATGAAGTTTACATCTAGTAAGGGCAGTGTTGGCACGTATTTCTAGTAGGTATATTATATGACTACAGTTATGTATACCTACTATTATTTTGTTGTTAGTGGTCCGTGACAGTGGCGATGGCGTGGGGAAGCTAGGAAAGCACCATTTCCCTTCCTTTCTCCGTTTTTTCTCATCCCCCTACTATACTTACACCGATTACCGAAAATACTAAATAGTATTGCTGAAGAACTTTCGGTTGTTTTTGGTTTAGGGTCGGCCCGGATAGGCGCCTGATTCTGGGTGGCTGGGGAAAGCTTTGACCAAAGTAGAACACATTTGTGACTTGAAAACCATAAGCATGTAAACGCCACAAAACGCCACTTTCCAACTCAGAATGTCGATGCTCTGGTACAAACGCTCGAAACTGTTTGTTTATTTGGCGACCACGTCACTTCTTTTTTTTTTTTTTGTTTTAGTACTTCTAAGTCCAATGATCTCTTCTATCTGAGTTGACGTACGCAACCTTTGCTTAAGATTTTGTTGCTTCCTCCAATTCATCTCTGGGATCTCTGGGATCTTCTGGTAACGACGATATTTGTTGCCAAATATCATCCCTACGACAATATAAACCTAAAGTTTAGTATTTATTCAACATTCCAACAGATCGGCACACTGTAAATGGGTTTATAGTTTATAGTACCTACTTATACTCGTAGCTTCCCCATTTGAACATCTCACTACGCCACTGGTCTGTAATTATAGTTTGGTTACTCAATGGTCATTAGCACCATGTTCTTTGGTTCGAGTCTGGTGACTGTCGTAATTATGAGAAGTTAGTAATGGCTAAACAAAACCGAGATGGGTATATTGAAATGTGAATCCTGACTTGTGACTTGGCTTTCGTAATAGCATTTAGCTTATGACTATTATGAGTTTTTAATAGCCGCGACGATGTGTTTTGGAATAAAAGTTGACTACGAAGAGAATCGATTGAGAGAGGAGGGTGGTAGAGAGAATCTGAGCGATGCAGAAAAGTAAAGGGGCCGCCGGCCGCAAAAAAGTTGGTCTTTACTTCGAAGGGCGCAAGGGAGGTGTCGAAAATTTTAAAATGGGTAGGTAGATAGGTATTGAAAAAGAGAAATCCTCAAAGGCTAAAGTGCTTGCTAACCGCCATAGATCACCATCGCCAGTTGAAAATCCTTGTGACCTTGTGGGTAGATGGTAGAATGTTACTTGTGTCCCTGTTTACTGACTGTCAATAAAAAATGATATCTAAATCAATTCTTTCATTTCTTTTCAGCGCTCTGTATGATCGCCAGTGTTGTCATCTACCCTCTGGGCTGGGAATCGGCCAAAGCTCAGGAGATCTGCGGCCCCACGGCCTCCCGCTACAACTTGGGCCAATGTGATATCAAGTGGGCCTACATTTTGGCCATCATCGGCTGTCTAGACGTGATAGTGCTTGCCATACTGGCCTTCATTTTGGCCACCCGACATATCAAACTTCAGCCAGAACCTTTGTATGGTAAGCGTCACACTGTGGGGGTAGTATCCCCCTTTGCCCACTATACTCACACTCAGACAGTCCGTACGTGTATGGCAGAAAAGGCTTGAGACTGCGGTCTTTCAGACAGTCTGAGTTCGTCTGAGCGTGAGTGGCTGAGATTAGATGCTAAATAACCTACAATCCTACATGAATATTTTAGAGAGTCATTTTTCTCTCCACAATACTAACAACATACATAGTTACATAGGTGCTGGGTCAGCACCAGAGATGCATCGGGAAATAACCTGTTGAAATATTTGCAATCGAAATAGGGGTGCAAATTTTTAGTCGATGCTGTGGACATCAATCCTTCTGCATGACAAGCGCGTTACCACTACCACTGATCCCGTGTTTTGCCTCGCCACTTGACTTGAATAATGTCTCATCATTTTTCAAGTAGGTAATTACTTACCTACTCTAATGTTTCAGAGATCTTCATCTGATTTTACTTACACATATTACAGAAGCTCTCTTTTGAGAACCTCCAAGAAGATTAAATTCTTAAATTTAAGTGCTTGAAATATCAAACTTTGCGTTGGTTGATTGATCTCTCTAATAGTTGCCCGCCTCCCACAATCAGAGCTTTTGGGAGCTCCCGCAGATTTACGTATATTTTGGCCTTCAATTTGACCCCTGAAAGACAAGTATGCCAACCAAAACGTACCCAAAAAGGAGACCTAACCACTTCTCCCTGAAAAAGTCCCGCGATCTTATTTATGGTTACAACAATACAGACTTCATTTTTCATTTGGGATTTTTTTTTAACTCCCATTGAAAAATCCTCCTCCCTTCCTTACTTTACCTATCCAAATTTTCCCGAAGCTTTTGGGAGCTTTTGCAGATTTCCGGATATTTTGGCTCAAACTGATAATAGGGGAGGTACTTCTCAGAAAGGTTGAAGAAAAGGAAGAAATAATAAAATGTGATATTGTGTTTTGATCTCGAGGCACTCACAACGTTGCATGAGGAACTTTTGCCCGAGGCAGAAATTACTCGCTATTGTTTGTTTTCCAAAAGAAATCCAAGATGAAGTTGGAATAATTTATTTAGAATGGTTTCTGTCTAGCTGTATGAATTCCAGACAAATTCTTGTCATCTTGTCTCAGTCCAATTCCTTCTTGTAGATACATACCTACCCACTTATCTTATCTGCCTATAAATAGTTAGGTGTACTTTGCAAAAACTCGTAATTTTATTGATGTTTCGGGATGTGTCATTTGTTCTTCCGTTTCACCTTGTTATTAGAAAATAATTGTCAAAAGTGTCTGCAATCTGCAACTTTGAAGTTTGAATCTAGTCCAACTTAATCTTCATCGGATTTTACGTAGAATGTGTTTACCTACTTGTTTAGTGTAAGGTGTTAAGTACCACTCATTGGATCCAGCTGTAGAGTCATGAATGTCATAACACCTACATATCTATAAAGAGGACCATTTGCCTGTGATAGGTGGCGCCAGTTACCAGAAAAGTCCAGGGGACCAAGGTACAACGGGGGCCAAGGTACGACTAGACACCCTACTCACTCCATAATCATTCAATTTAGGTATCACCTATTTGGTTTATTATTATCATTTTAACTTGGTTTATTAATTATTATCATTATTTGGTTTATTATCATTATTTTAATATAGGAGAGGACCATTTGCCTGTGACGCACTCAAAATAGGTAAGTAAGTACTCACTCCATAATCATTCAATTTAGGTATCACCTATTTGGTTTATTACTATCATTTTAACTTGGTTTATTAATTATTATCATTATTTGGTTTATTATCATTATTTTAATAAATATACCCACATAATATTAGGGAAAGCATTTACGGGAGGTACCTATTGTAGCTACTTGCAGAGATCTTCATCTGATTTTACTTACACATATTACAGAAGCTCTCTTTTGAGAACCTCCAAGAAGATTAAATTCTTAAATTTAAGTGTTTGAAATATCAAACTTTGCGTTGGTTGATTGATCTCTCTAATAGTTGCCCGCCTCCCACAATCAGAGCTTTTGGGAGCTCCCGCAGATTTACGTATATTTTGGCCTTCAATTTGACCCCCGAAAAACAAGTATGCCAACCAAAACGTACCCAAAAAGGAGACCTAACCACTTCTCCCTGAAAAAGTCCCGCGATCTTATTTATGGTTACAACAAAACAGACTTCATTTTTCATTTGGGATTTTTTTTCAACTCCCATTGAAAAATCCTCCTCCCTTCCTTACTTTACCTATATCCAAATTTTCCCGAAGCTTTTGGGAGCTTTTGCAGATTTCCGGATATTTTGGCTCAAACTGGTAATAGGGGAGGTACCTGGTTACAACAATACAGACTTCATTTTTCATTTGGGATTTTTTTTTAACTCCCATTGAAAAATCCTCCTCCCTTCCTTACTTTACCTACCCAAATTTTCCCGAAGCTTTTGGGGGGCGTTTTCAGATTTCCGGATATTTTGGCTCAAACTGGTATATAATAGGGGAGGTACCTACTTCTCAGAAAGGTTGAAGAAAAAGAAGAAATAATAAAATGTGACATTGTGTTTTGATCTCGAGGCACTCACAACGTTGCATGAGGAACTTTTACCCGAGGCAGAAATTACTCGTTATTGTTTGTTTTCCAAAAGAAATCCAAGATGAAGTTGGAATAATTTATTTAGAATGGTTTCTGTCTAGCTGTATGAATTCCAGACAAAATCTTGTCATCTTGTCTCAGTCCAATTCCTTCTTGTAGGTAGATGCGTACTTTGCAAAAACTCGTAATTTTATTGATGTTTCGGGATGTGTCATTTGTTCTTCCGTTTCACGAAATTTAGTTATTTTGTTTACTCATTTCAATACTATTAGATAATAGATAGGTTTCAATATTATTAGATCTTTTCTTCATTTGGTTGATGACTTGGTATTGGTATGGTTACGTAGAACATTATCAAGGTCTATGTCTCTATGTCCAACATTGTGCCAATTATGATGTGTTCAGTGTTGATGTTTACAGTACATTAGATCCCTATATCTCGTATATTCTGCAATAGATAGATAGATACATTGTTTGTATTGTTTATTGCATTGATGATATTATTTATTATATGTAGGCAAATCATTGCATTGACGCTATCATATCACACCCTCTACACAGCTGGAAAATGGTCTGTTTATTATTAGCTTGACTAATTTGTTTAGATATTGCACTTCTGTGGATTTCTATTTCCGACAGAATTGACAGAATGACGTTGAAATATTTGCATCAGTGCACTTTGACAATGTTTACAAGTCCAATTAACCATTAACCATTTCAGTGGCTTTGGTGACAATTGCGGTGATGTTGTTGTTCTTCTTCATGCAGCCGACCAGTGTGTACATGGTGGCTGCGTGGCTACAGATTATTTCGGGTAAGTCTAATTACATATTATACTCGTTTACATATTATACTCGTACTTAGGTGGTGCTCGTCAACATCTTGGTTATATGCACCAGCTACATCGGGTAAGTGAAGGTGTTCTTTTCATCAAAAAATAGCAAAATTTCAATCAGATCCTCTCTTTCAGATAACCATTGAAAATACATAATAAGTGGCCTATGGCAGCAAGTGTGGACGCCCAAAGTGGAATCTCTTTGGTTCAGCCATGTTGAATCTAAAGAAAAGTCATAATGAAATAAGGCTTATCTTATTGTTGAATCTATCAAGGGCCAGGTGTACAGTCTCATGTTAAACAGATAAAAGGTTCGTTCTCAGAACGCCTGCTGGCTTTTTCCTATCCTGTCTTTCTTCTCTCTTCGCTTTTCGGTACGATAAGACCTTGACAGTTACAGCTCCCTCTATCCTCTATCAATCCTCTTGGGGGGAAAAAACTTTACCTATACCTATTGGTTCAATTTTGCATGTTTTGATGAGGAGAGACAGAATCATACCAGTAACGCCTCTCATTTTAGACGCAGGCATGATTGTTGAATCGACTGAAAACTAGCAGAAAGATTTCTATTTCTATGGAACGTCCGTATTCGATCCACCAACCCATGGATTAGAAACCCGCGCCCCAACCGCTGTTCAACAAAATAGATTATTGCTTGGATTGGCATTATGAAAGAGTAATATGTAGGTACTCGAGGGAGTATTGCTTTTTACTTTCCTTATCCTATAGGAAGGAAAGTAATGAAAATTTCTTACCAAATCTTTGTCTTGAAGATCCAGTTCAGACTTATGTGGCGTATGGTACAGGTGGGCCAATAAATGGTACGTTTTTTAGGTGGGCGAATAAATGGTACACTTACCCGATAATAGATAGGTTTCAATAGGTATTATTAGATCTTTTCTTCATTTGCTTGATGACTTGGTATTGGTATGGTTACGTAGAACATTATCAAGGTCTATGTCTCTATGTCCAACATTGTGCCTGACAATTATGATGTGTTCAGTGTTGATGTTTACAGTACATTAGATCCCTATATCTCGTATAGGTATTCTGCTTACAATAGATATGTCTCTATGTCCAACATTGTGCCAATTATGATGTGTTCAGTGTTGATGTTTACAGTACATTAGATCCCTATATCTCGTATATTCTGCAATAGATAGATAGATACATTGTTTGTATTGTTTATTGCATTGATGATATTATTTATTATATGTAGGCAAATCATTGCATTGACGCTATCATATCACACCCTCTACACAGCTGGAAAATGGTCTGTTTATTATTAGCTTGACTAATTTGTTTACACATTGCACTTCTGAATTTCTATTTCCGACAGAATTGACAGAATGACGTTGCAATATTTCCATTAGTGCACTTTGACAATGTTTACAAGTTCAATTAACCATTAACCATTTCAATAGTGCCAGAATCTATTTCAATACTGCCAGATGGAATGCTAACCGGTGAAATATTTGTTCATTAAACCATGAACTTGGTAGTTAATTGTCTATCATGTTTTAATTAACCATCAAGATTGAACAAACCTAACTTGAGTTTAATCAGGAGTGAAATAACTGCGGTGAAAACAGATGGCAGAAGAATAATAACATTTTTTTACCTAGGTTCTGAATACATATTATGTATAATCTAAGTCTCTATTCTTCTAGGTCTTTTGTTAACCTACAAGCGTTTCAGTGAAGGCCAATAAATGGATGGGTGACTTGAACATCATTACATAAAAGTAAAATCAAAAAATCAAATCAAGAATAATAATAAACTGAATATTAAACAAATTAGGTAAACTTGAACATTATATTGGGAATAAAGGGAGAACGGGCTCTAGTCTTGATTTTAAATCATTACATAAAAGTAAAATCAAAAAATCAAATCTAGAATAATAATAAACTGAATATTAAACAAATTAGGTAGGTACATAGGTACTAATTTTCTCTAATCACTACGGGCTGAAAAATTCCCGGAGGGACGGACCCTGCTTGTTTCAATCAGCTACAATAATATCCACTCATATCTCCATTATCAACCCGTAATTGGTACCTAGTTATACGTACCTATGTACATACCTTTAGCTAACTATGGTTACTTTCATATCATATTTCATGCAGTTCGTATAGGTTTATAGGTAGTCGATATGAGAAAAGGTCATGGAATAGAAAGATCTCAACCACCTTGAACATTAATGTTTTTCTTGTTGTTGTTGTTGTTGTTGTTGTTGTTGTTGTTGTTGTTGTTGTTGTTGTTGTTGGTGTGTTGTTGTTGTTGTTGTTGTTGTTGTTGTTGTTGTTGTTTTTGTTGTTGTTGTTGTTGGTGGTGGTGTTGGTGTTGGTATTGTTGTTGTTGTTGTTGTTGTTGTTGTTGTTGTTGTTGTTGTTGTTGTTGTTGTTGTTGTTGTTGTTGTTGTTGTTGTTGTTGGCTTTTCAAAGTTCTTGTTCGGTACCTCGTACCCAGTACTTATAGGTATAAGGCTACAGTCTATACTTAGGTATAAGGCTACATAAGACTGTAGCCTTATACCTATAAGCTTTTAAGGTGTAAGTTGCATTGATGACATTATTAGAAAATTTTATCTTGTCTCAATCTGCTATCTAACAGTAACTCGTACCAAAAGCACTGAATTGGTGGAGATGCCAAAAGTACTAAATTGGTGGAGATGTCAAAACCACTGAATTGGTGGAGATGCCAAAAGCACTGAATTGATGGAGATGCCAGAACTACTGAATTGGTGGAGATGCCAAAAGCACTGAATTGATGGAGATGCCAGAACTACTGAATTGGTGGAGATGCCAAAAGCACTGAATTGATGGAGATGCCAGAACTACTGAATTGGTGGAGATGCCAAAAGCACTGAATTGATGGAGATGCCAGAACTACTGAATTGGTGGAGATGCCAAAAGCACTGAATTGATGGAGATGCCAGAACTACTGAATTGGTGGAGATGCCAAAAGCACTGAATTGGTGGAGATGCCAAAAGCACTGAATTGATGGAGATGCCAGAACTACTGAATTGGTGGAGATGCCAAAAGCACTGAATTGATGGAGATGCCAGAACTACTGAATTGGTGGAGATGCCAAAAGCACTGAATTGATGGAGATGCCAGAACTACTGAATTGGTGGAGATGCCAAAAGCACTGAATTGATGGAGATGCCAGAACTACTGAATTGGTGGAGATGCCAAAAGCACTGAATTGATGGAGATGCCAGAACTACTGAATTGGTGGAGATGCCAAAAGCACTGAATTGATGGAGATGCCAGAACTACTGAATTGGTGGAGATGCCAAAAGCACTGAATTGATGGAGATGCCAGAACTACTGAATTGGTGGAGATGCCAAAAGCACTGAATTGGTGGAGATGCCAAAAGCACTGAATTGATGGAGATGCCAGAACTACTGAATTGGTGGAGATGCCAAAAGCACTGAATTGATGGAGATGCCAGAACTACTGAATTGGTGGAGATGCCAAAAGCACTGAATTGATGGAGATGCCAGAACTACTGAATTGGTGGAGATGCCAAAAGCACTGAATTGATGGAGATGCCAGAACTACTGAATTGGTGGAGATGCCAAAAGCACTGAATTGGTGGAGATGCCAAAAGCACTGAATTGGTGGAGATGCCAAAAGCACTGAATTGGTGGAGATGCCAAAAGTACTAAATTGGTGGAGATGTCAAAACCACTGAATTGGTGGAGATGCCAAAAGCACTGAATTGATGGAGATGCCAAAAGCACTGAATTGGTGGAGATGCCAAAAGCACTGAATTGGTGGAGATGCCAAAAGCACTGAATTGGTGGAGATGCCAAAAGCACTGAATTGGTGGAGATGCCAAAAGCACTGAATTGATGGAGATGCCAGAACTACTGAATTGGTGGAGATGCCAAAAGCACTGAATTGGTGGAGATGCCAAAAGCACTGAATTGGTGGAGATGCCAAAAGCACTGAATTGGTGGAGATGCCAAAAGCACTGAATTGGTGGAGATGCCAGAACTACTGAATTGGTGGAGATGCCAGTTTCACGGATTTGATCAATTTAATAATCATTCAATTTAGGTATCACCTATTTGGTTTAGGTATTATCATTATTTTAATATAACCACATAATATTAGGGAAAGCATTTACGGGAGGAGCCTATTGTAGCTCTTTGCAGGGATCTTCATCTGATTTTACTTATTGTATACAGAAGCTCTCTTTTGAGAACCTCCAAGAAGATTAAATTCTTAAAATTTAAGTGTTTGAAATATCAAACTGGTTAACTACCGTGCTTACTAGAATTTGACGGTCGTGCGCTCAGATTTCCATGACTTGGAATACCTACTTGTAGATGTCAATCCAAGTTTTTGGAGAGGTGAAAACCATCGAAATTTTACGAATAACCGTGCTTACCAGAATTTGACGGTCGTGCGCTCAGATTTCCATGACTTGGAATACCTACTTGTAGATGTCAATCCAAGTTTTTGGAGATGTGAAAACCATCGAAATTTTACGAATAAGTAGGTAGGTACATTTTTTTACGCATACATGAGTAGGTTCGTGATAGCTGTCATTGAGATGGCTAATCCGTTCTAAACCCGGTTCTAGGTAGCCGCAAATCTCATGCGGTCAGAGTCTGACCATCAGACTACACTACACGCTCGATTGAACCACACAGATCCGTTTGTTTCCAACATTGTCCATCCTGTCTGAGTGGTGTAGCGGTCAAGATGCTCGCCTAGTAAACAGGAGGCGTGGGTTCAATCCCAGGAGAGGTATGAAATGTTGACTTTTTAGTCCTATTGAGGAGTATTGCTTTTTACTTTCCTTATCCTATAGGAAGGAAAGTAATGAAAATTTCTTACCAAATCTTTGTCTTGAAGAACAATCGACAATCGACATTGATCGACTCGGTGGGTTGTACCTACTATGCATGTACCTTTAGAATCTACTTTGTTTGTTGACCTAATATGTTAAATAAAATATGAATGGACAGACTGCAATAAGTTGACAATAAGTATCTACATTCTACAATCTACATAACATAATATCACTAGGAAGAGCGAGGTTAACGCCGGAGGCGTTTTCTACCACCTAACCCTTAGGGCTCCATTATTATGTGGTCAAAATCTCAAATAAATGAGGATAAATACTCATGTATTGAATAAGGAAAATCTCCTCGCTTTTCTTGTCTCCTGGAAAACCCTCCTAGGAGAGAAAAAATCCAAGGAATTTATTTAAAAAAAAAAATCTCTAGGTAGGTACTTAGGTACTTGATGACAGACTTATTTATCGATTTACCGTAATAACAATAACTGACTAGACGGGGGGCACTTTGAAAGTGCCCTCCGCGCAAAGTTAACTCTCAAGATTCGAAATTCCTCCCAGAGAGGATCTTATGGTACGGAATTAGACACACATGGCTTACTCCAACACAAAGTACCTACATATTCTTAGAGCTCCGTTCTAGCTCAAGGATTAAGAACCTGAGACCATCGGAGTACCAGACACTCATTCAGTCCGTTTCTAGAGTCCAAAGCTTGAGGACCGTGTGTTGCCAAAGTATTTAGTGCACTTTTTTAACTTTTTTACTTTTTATCTAACTAACCAACAAAGCAAATCGCCTTTTGTGCCATATGTGAGGGAATGTGGTCTGTGTTCTGCAAAAATTGACGTGACGTAGGTGAAATAAGAATTAATTACTAGGGATTTGTATTTTTTTATTTATTTCCTAATTCCTATAATTTTTGAAAACCCTACCTTTTTAAATAACATTTTGTTATTAGAAAATAATTTTCAAATGTGTCTGCAATCTGCAACTTTGAAGTTTGAATCTAGTCCAACTTAATCTTCATCGGATTTTTGAATGTGTTTACTTGTTTGGATCCAGCTTTAGAGTCATGAATGTCATAACACCTACATATCTATAAAGAGGACCATTTGCCTGTGACCTGTGACGCACTCAAAATAGGTAAGTAAGTAGGGTGCCTACCTATTACGTACGAGTGTGCTGTGTAGCTCACCTAACATAGTGACGTAGAAGTATGTATCAACGTTTGTTACTCACTTAGCAACAATTTTTACTTTTATCGCCCGGAGCTATGCAACCGAATACCATAGTAAACCTGTAGATATGTATAGGTAATAGTTTGGTGCAAGACTTGAACACTTTCATACAAGAAGAGCCCGGCTCTACCCGGGTCCTTTTTGTGTAAAACGATTCAAACGGCTTTTCAATAGGCACGGAAATTGAGAATTAGTTGCAAAAAGATTATAAGCAATTTTTCCATAACACTCGTACACGATTTTTTTTTTCTTCTTCATCGAAAGTCATTATTTTTAACTAAAACTCAAAACCAAACTCGTTTTTGTGTTTGGTCTGGACCCTTCATGAATAAAACCGTTGCCAGATACTTTGTCAAGGGGAAAGTTGTCTAGTAAACCATTGAGACAGATTATGTTAGGGCGATATGAGAAAAATGAAACTTACTAGTTCTATTATATAGATAGAATACGTTAGGTACATAGATCCTGTATATGACTATATCATTCTACGATAATATTATGATATACAGACGTACCTAGCTCTGTATAGATAAGGTCAGCCTTCCTTGGTTATGTAGAGTTTTCATTACATGTTGTCATTAAGTTCAATAGACACAGAACTGATGGAAGATGCCAAAAGCACTGAATTGGTGGAGATGTCAGAAATCTACACAAACAGTGGAGATGTCAAAATCACTGAACTGGTAGATATGCCAAATTCACGGATTTGATCAATTTTACTTAATTATACCAAAATTCCTGCATTCGTTGGTGATGATGCCAAAACTACACGAAAATTGATTAATACCTTATATCAAATTAATAATACCTTAACACCACTTATACCAAAAAAATACTGAACACAAGTAGTATGCTTATTGGAACTTGACTGTCGTGTGCTCAGATTTCCATGACTTGGAACCCTACTTGTAGATGTCAAACCAATGGAATTTTTGGAGATGTGAAAATTATCGATATTTTACGCATAAGTTGGTACATTATTACGCATACCTGGGTAGGTCCGTAATAGTAATAATAGTAGGTAACAGCTTTCACAGAGATAGCTAATCCGTTCTAAGGTAGCCTCAAATCACATGCGGTCAGAGTCTGACCATCAGACTACACTACACGCTCGATTGAACCACACAGATCCGTTTGTTTCCAACATTGTCCATCCTGTCTGAGTGGCGTAGCGGTCAAGATGCTCGCCTGGTAAACAGGAGGCGTGGGTTCAATTCCAGGAGAGGTATGTAATTTTGACTTTTTAGTCCTATTGAGGAGTATTGCTTTTTACTTTCCTTATCCTATAGGAAGGAAAGTAATGAAAATTTCTTACCAAATCTTTGTCTTGAAGAACAATCGACAATCGACATTGATCGACTCGGTGGGTTGTACCTACTATGCATGCACCTTTAGAATCTACTTTGTTTGTTGACCTAATATGTTGAATAAAATATGAATGGACAGACTGCAACAAGTTGACAATAAGTATCTACATTCTACAATCTACATACTCGTACATAATATCACCAGGAAGATATGAAGTATGAACTTATGAAGCATCAACGTAAAATTCGACATTTTAAAATGGATAATACGAAGGACCTTTAAGATAATTTGATAGGTTATTCCAGTAAAACGTGTAATGCAGGTACAATGCACCGAAGATAATTTGATAAATTATTCCGGTAAGACTTGTAATGCTTTTGATACATTCGTTAGCTTTTGATAAGTAGGTATAGGTACCTACTACCTACTAGTAAATTAAATGTCGAGCTTCCCACTTTTTGTTTTGTAATAATGTATTTTTTTTTATATAGGGTTTTATCAGTTTAAGTTCGTATTATCCAACTTTTGACTGACTCCGAGTGTATTTATAGGTGTGATATACGAGTAGCTGTTGAAAAAAAAAAATGCATATTAACTTTCAGTAGCGGCAAAGTGAGAGTCAGATCTAGAGCTGTTCAGACTCTTACCAGTTATAACTTGAGAGAAATAAGAGAATGTATGGTACTCAAATACCCATTAGAGTCATCTCCGTTCAAGTTATGGGTGCTTCTCTTTTTCTTAACTGATGGTATAACTACAACACAAAACAATCCGAAATGGGTGGTTTAAAAAAAAAAAAAAAAAAAAAAAAAATGCATATTAACTTTCAGTACCTAGCTGCAAAGTGAGAGTCAGATCTAGAGCTGTTCAGACTCTTACCAGTTATAACTTGAGAGACATAAGAGAATGTATGCTGGTACTCAAATACCCATTATAGTCATCTCCGTTCAAGTTATGGGTGCTTCTCTTTTTCTTAACTGATGGTTACTATCTGCTACAGAGTCTAAAGGTCACTGAAATAAGATACCTACATCTAGGTAGCTAGGTACTGATCGGTCGGTAATGTCGGTATACTGTGATAACTACTTTCTATCAGAACCACTTTTTTTTTTTTTCAAAGTACCTACTTACCAACATAGCTGGTGGGAGGTGCAATCACTAGACAAATTTAATAATGAACTTCCTTGGTCATTATTTTAAAAGTGCTATAACTTGAAACGTTCTTTTCTTTTGTTCCAGGAAATTTACTATGACTCTCTCAAACAATGAACGTACCCGACGAAGGCCCCTCTGGAATAGAACTCCTTAAGTATCATTCAAGGGAAGACAACTAAATCCCAGTTGTTCAAAGGAAAATATTTGGCTCACCTTGAAACACCCCTTGAAGTTCCTACTGGATAAATCCCATGTGTTGACCCTAAAACAAATTCCATACCCAGCGACTATTATAAATCACATTGCCTACAGGACATTCGAAAAAAAATCGGATGAAACTCAGGACAACTTACTTATAAGGTTCGTTCTCAGAAAGACTGGATTTTTTCTTGTAGGTAGGTACTCTCTTCAATTTCGGGACAATATGACTGTTATTGTAGTTCCCCCTATCAAAAGTTCCAAATACCTACCTATGTGAAGTAGGTATCTCTATTACCTTATTCGATAGTTATAGACTGATAGACTATACCTACCTACCTTCACACAAGCCCTCTCTGCTATGAATTTATAGATATTAAGTACACCTAGTTTTGTTTTTAATTCTGTAAATAATAGGTCTAATCTTGTAAATAATATTATAAAATATACCTATACCTACTTATTTAATAAAATTAGCAAAAGAAAATTGAGGCCTTTTTTTTACCGGTGCATAGTCGATTTAATTTAATTTATTAGGTACCTAGGTACCCTTATATTTTTTTTGGTTTCCCTATTTGAAAATCACGAGCCGCCACTGCATTTCATTCAGGAGGTCAATGACCTTTGGATTTTCAGCACACCTGTCAAGGTCGTTCGAAGAGGTTGAAATGATGCGATTTTGACGTCATCAGGTGGAAAAAGTGGAGCCGACCAAAACGAGATTTCATTTAATAGGTATAAAATAAAATTGTAGGTAGGTACCTTTATTTCTTCTGAAGAGACGAGAGAAAGTAACAATTTTTTTTCTCGATTAGTACTTCGAAAAAGAACCAAATTTTGGAGATACCTACTATTGAACAGTTTGGAATTTTTCATTCGAATAGTACATCGTGTAAACGGAGTTTAAATTCAAAATGGCCGCTTAATAGCCTCATTTTTTTCAAACTCAGGAACGATATCCACCGCTTTGCTAAATCCCAGTTGTTCAAAGGAAAATATTTGGCTCACCTTGAAACACCCCTTGAAGTTCCTATTGGATAAATCCAATGTGTTGACCCTAAAACAAATTCCATACCCAGCGACTATTATAAATCGGTTTCTGCCCCTTGTGCGGTCCAAAATTCCAATCTGCACCATGGGGTCCAAAGTCGAGTACGTCGAAACGTCACAAATCTACGCCACAAACTACGTCCGCAATTCGAAAGCCGTCGGCGTTCTATGGGGCATCTTCACCCTCTGCTTCGCCCTAATCGTAAGCGTCGCTTTCCTTACGCCCGAATGGATCGGAATCGCCAACAAGGGCCGCCTTGGGTTGTGGTCAAGCTGTGAATTTGATGTCAACGGGTTTGAAGAATGCACGGGAAAGTTCGCGGAGTTCATGGAGATTTCGAACGCTGCGTTTAAGATCTCAACGGTGTTGTGTTTGGTGAGCGTGACGTTGGCTTTGGTGACAATTGCGGTGATGTTGTTGTTCTTCTTCATGCAACCAACCAGTGTGTACATGGTGGCTGCGTGGCTACAGATTATATCGGGTAAGTGAACGTGTTTTTTTCATCAAAAAATAGCAAAATTTCACTCAGAGGCCCTCTTTCAGGTATAAATACATACCTATGTGGCCTGTGGCAGCAAGTGTGGACGTTCAAAGCCGAATCTCCTTGGTTGAATCTAAAAACAAGTCACATAATCACATATTAAATACCTACGGGTTACAGTCTCATGTTAAACAGATAAAAGGTTCGTTCTCAGAACGGCTGCTGGCTTTTTCCTATCCTGTCTGTTTTCTCTCTTCGCTTTCGGTACGATAAGACCTTGACAGTTACAGCTCCCTCTATCCTCTATCAATCCTCTTGGGGGGAAAAAAACTTTACCTATACCTATTGGTTCAATTTTGCATGTTTTGATGAGGAGAGACATAATCATACCAGTAACGCCTCTCATTTTAGACGCAGGTATGATTGTTGAATCGACTGAAAACTAGCAGAACGTTTTCTATTTCTATGGAATGTCTGTATTCGATCCACCAACCCATGGATTAGAAACCCACGCCTCAACCGCTGCGCTGTTCAACAAAATAGATTATTGCTTGGATTGGCATTATGAAAGAGTAATATGTAGGTACTCGAGATTCTTAGTTCTACTATACTAGTACTTAGTACTTTTACCACTAACTATACTTCGCATTGTTTCAAGTCTAGAATATTGTTTAGACTCTCTTGTTCTCTCTGCTAAAGCAATGTTTCCTGGATCTAACTGTAAAGTTTCGCGAACTCTTGTATAATACTTTGGAAGGCAGGGGAGTGATAAGGCCGGGCCCAAGGGGTATCCTCTTGTTCTTTATGGAAGACTTAACAACTAGGTACATTTTATTTGGGTTCTTGGTTGACTAAAGACCTCCAGAAGCCTTTTTGATGAAGGAACTTTGCCAATTTGGAATTCCGAAATGTACTGTTTCATAAAGGAACTTTGGAATTCCACGAAATGTAAAGTGCAAATGGCCAGCCTAGTTAGCCTGTGGTAGGATCACGCTTACTACTCCAACATTGTTGATGATCCGCGCTATGCTTCTGAACCATCTAAAGAAGAATTCCCGATGTTTGAATCACTCAAGTTGACCATCGAGAGAACACTGCCCTACTGGAACAATGTGATTGTACCGCAGCTGAAGGAGGGAAAGAAAATCCTGATAGCCGCTCACGGAAACAGTTTGCGAGGCATTGTCAAACATTTAGACAGTGAGTTTTCTTGTACAACACGTGTTTTAAGGGAGAAGAAGGCTGGTTTTGAAATTTGTTAAAGCCCAGGGTCACTCTTTGAAATAATCTTAGTTTTAAGTTTGTTATCTTGACTACCAACAATTTTATATTGGGAGAATCACAAGAAGATTTCTGATTATTATTTTTTTTTTTCCTTCAAGTGATTAAGTACCTATTCTTTTCTTTTTCTTGGTTTATTAACCGAGGATACCTACTTAGAGTACTTCAATCAAGTACATATGAGTACTTATAGCAAACAAGATTTTATAAACAAATTATTATTTACTTAATTATCTCCATTTGCAGACATGTCTGATGAGGCCATCATGGGACTGAATCTGCCCACCGGAATCCCGTTCGTGTACGAGCTGGATGAAAACCTCAAACCAGTTGTGTCCATGAAATTCCTTGGTGATGAAGAAACCGTCAAGAAAGCCATGGAAGCAGTCGCCAACCAGGGAAAAGCCAAGTAAGCTGGTTTTTTAAATTCTAAAACCTAACAAAAGGTATTCGAAGGTCCTTCTTCTTTCTTCTGTGTTTCTGTACGATTCTGGTGATATTTTGCAAAGCAATTCCTATGACATATTTTGTTGTTTAGCACAAGGCACTAAAAATACAACTGAAGGCACTGAAGCCAAAAGAAGACATGGCTCTTAATATACATCTGAAGGTGGCTGTAACTATTGTTGCAGCTTGTGTGTACAAAAATAGATGTTATTTTCTTATTCAGTTGGGGGTTTTTTTTTATACTTCCTATGACATATTTTGTTGTTTAGCACAAGGCACTAAAAATACAACTGAAGCCAAAAGAAGACATGGCTCTTAATATACATCTGAAAGTGGCTGTAACTATTGCTGCAGCTTGTGTGTACAAAAATAGATGTTATTTTCTTATTCAGTTGGGGGTTTTTACTTTTTTTATATATTTTTCCCAACTCACGCAACCCAGAAAATTGTCATGAATTCGAGTATTTTCATAACAGCTCCGGAATCAGATACACTTTTATGTCTTCTGATGAAGTGTTTCGCACAACGAAGTGTTTACCCTTCATGTGGGTTTGATTTCGTTGCCTAGATTTAAAGTAACTTCCCGAGTGGAATTCAGGTCCAATAACTAAGGAATGAAAAAACTGGGTCTTATAACACGTAACCTACCATTTATACGTATGATATTGGTTTTTCTTATGATCATTTCATAAACGTACATTGTACACACTGAGGACAAATATCAGGTAACTTGTTCAAATTCCTCTTAAATGTTAGAAGCTTAGTCGGGTTATCTCGATAGTATTCCTATTAAGTCTATTCCAAATTGTTTATTCCGTTTTGTTTATAATTATTTGTGTGTTACCTGTTAACCTTGTATCTAGAGATACCTGTCTAGACGTGATAGTGCTTGCCATACTGGCCTTCATTTTGGCCACCCGACATATCAAACTTCAGCCAGAACCTTTGTATGGTAAGCAGCACATTGTTGTTGAGTGTACCCTTAGATTCTAAATATTCAATAAAAATCAACAGGAGTGCCCGAATATTTTCGAGGTGATTTTCCCAACAACATTACCCGGTCGGGTGTTGGGTCAGTCCATCTTTGTGGCCGAGTGGTCAAGAGCACTGACTCTCAACCCGGAGGTGCTGGGTTCTAATTCCGGGCAGGTTGGAAATTTTCTAACCAAACTTTTCCGTTCTTGGATAGGCACGGATGCAAAAGAGTTTTTTTTTAATGAAAATAAAGGTGTTGGGTTCAACACCAGAGATATTTACATCGGAAAATAGTCTGTTGAAATAATTGCAATCTAAATAGGGGTGCAAATTTTTAGTCGATGCTGTGGACATCAATCCTTCTGCATGACAAGCGCGTTACCACTACCACTGACCCCGTGTTTTGCCTCGCCACTTGACTTAAATAATGTCTCATCATTTTTCAACTAGGTAATTACTTACTTACCTACTCTAATGTAACAGCTCCGGAATCAGATACACTTTTATGTCTTCTGATGAAGTGTTTCGCACAACGAAGTGTTTACCCCTTCATGTGGGTTTGATTTCAGTTGCCTAGATCTAAAGTAACTTCCCGAGTGGAATTCAGGTCCAATAACTAAGGAATGAAAAAAACTGGGTCTTATAACACGTAACCTACCATTTATACGTATGATATTGGTTTTTCTTATGATCATTTCATAAACGTACATTGTACACACTGAGGACAAATATCAGGTAACTTGTTCAAATTCTTCTTAAATGTTAGGAGCTTAGTCGGGTTATCTCGATAGTATTCCTATTAGGTCTATTCCAAATTGTTAATTCCGTTTTGTTTATAATTATTTGTGTGTTACCTGTTATCCTGTTAACCTTGTATCTAGAGATACCTATATTATATTCAAATGTAATTTAAAATAAAATTATATTATTTTACACTATTAGCGTATCAGAAATATTTTCTTTCCAATCTGAATAAGTAGGATCTTGATTCTCTTGTATTTGAAATTATGAGACATCATTAAAACGTAGAGATAGTAGTTGTGAATATCAGTACAAGAAAATATTTATTTACAAATATAATACAAAGGGTCTGTAAATACAAGTTTGTACATTTTCCAATACAATATACCTACCTATCATATAAATTGCAGTTCTTGGTAGGTATTCTGCTTACAATTTGGTTTGAGTAATGATTTGAGTTCTCTTAGCTTCTAAATAGCTAAAACCATACAAATACTCCCAGCTTTCTCTAGTTCCTAGGTTTAATATCATCATGGGATTGTTTTCTGGAAGAACTCAAGCTGTGAAGTCCCGTGTTTCCATTGAGACCCGATGAGATCATTCTGTATTTGTGAGCCCTCTCCTGGCATATTCCTATCCTGAAAATAATAAAGAACGTTTTAGAACGAACGTGCACTAAACGCATTAGGCCTGTCACACATTGAACGCGCGACTTTGAGTAGCCCATGGTCGGCTTCAAAAACAAACCTATGAAAATGAGAGAGTCCATAGAGACACAATAGGTTTGGGTTTGCAGCTGACTACGCGCTACTCACTGTAAAATACATAAGACCTTGTTTAGACTGCGGGAGTAAAGGGACTTTTCAGTCTCATTTCGGCAGTAACAGGGTATATTCTATATTCTATTCTATTCAATTCAAAGTCATGTGTCTTATATTTGTGTCGCCTGAAAGGGAGCTTTATCGGCACAGTTGATGTGACGTCATCGCGTACGGGAATGTAGGTTGTGACGTCAAGATACAATACTTCCTGCTTGTTTTCAAATCGGTTTATTTAAGTGTTAGAGCATGGATATTAGAAAGGATTTCATCCTCTCCCTAGACTTCTAGACACACCAAATAATAAAAAAAAAATATTGAATAAAAATAATATAAAAACCTACCTTGCCAGGGTAAGAACCAAGTCCCTGCGGTAGTGTTTGGTGAGCAGAGCATACAAGTAGGGGTTGAAGCAAGAGTTGATGGGATAGAAGAATACCAGAAGAATCTTTGACTTTGTGACGCTAATGAGTGGATAGCCGAGCGCAGCCGTTAGCGCAAAGAAGGTGACTGGCGCCCAGCACGCAAAGTTGATGAGGACTAGGAGCGCCATTTTGCGCGCAATCTTGGACTCGCCCTTGTTGTGGCGCGTTTTGTAGTCTGGAATGCACGAAGCGAATGTTATACGAGATACAAATTTCAGTTTTTTTTTTAATAGGTTTGATCTCCATTTGCAGACATGTCTGATGAGGCCATCATGGGACTGAATCTGCCCACCGGAATCCCGTTCGTGTACGAGCTGGATGAAAACCTCAAACCAGTTGTGTCCATGAAATTCCTTGGTGATGAAGAAACCGTCAAGAAAGCCATGGAAGCAGTCGCCAACCAGGGAAAAGCTAAGTAAACTGGTTTTTTAAATTCTAAAACCTAAGAAAAGGTATTCGAAGGTCCTTCTTCTGTGTTTCTGTACGATTCTGGTGATATTTTGCAAAGCGATTCCTATGACATATTTTGTTGTTTAGCACAAGGCACTAAAAATACAACTGAAGCCAAAAGAAGACATGGCTCTTAATATACATCTGAAGGTGGCTGTAACTATTGCTGCAGCTTGTGTGTACAAAAATTTATAGATGTTATTTTCTTATTCAGTTGGGTTTTTTTTTTATACATTTTTCCCAACTCACGCAACCCAGAAAATTGTCATGAATTCGAGTATTTTCATAACAGCTCCGGAATCAGATACACTTTTATGTCTTCTGATGAAGTGTTTCGCACAACGAAGTGTTTACCCCTTCATGTGGGTTTGATTTCAGTTGCCTAGATCTAAAGTAACTTCCCGAGTGGAATTCAGGTCCAATAACTAAGGAATGAAAAAAACTGGGTCTTATAACACGTAACCTACCATTTATACGTATGATATTGGTTTTTCTTATGATCATTTCATAAACGTACATTGTACACACTGAGGACAAATATCAGGTAACTTGTTCAAATTCTTCTTAAATGTTAGGAGCTTAGTCGGGTTATCTCGATAGTATTCCTATTAGGTCTATTCCAAATTGTTAATTCCGTTTTGTTTATAATTATTTGTGTGTTACCTGTTATCCTGTTAACCTTGTATCTAGAGATACCTATATTATATTCAAATGTAATTTAAAATAAAATTATATTATTTTACACTATTAGCGTATCAGAAATATTTTCTTTCCAATCTGAATAAGTAGGATCTTGATTCTCTTGTATTTGAAATTATGAGACATCATTAAAACGTAGAGATAGTAGTTGTGAATATCAGTACAAGAAAATATTTATTTACAAATATAATACAAAGGGTCTGTAAATACAAGTTTGTACATTTTCCAATACAATATACCTACCTATCATATAAATTGCAGTTCTTGGTAGGTATTCTGCTTACAATTTGGTTTGAGTAATGATTTGAGTTCTCTTAGCTTCTAAATAGCTAAAACCATACAAATACTCCCAGCTTTCTCTAGTTCCTAGGTTTAATATCATCATGGGATTGTTTTCTGGAAGAACTCAAGCTGTGAAGTCCCGTGTTTCCATTGAGACCCGATGAGATCATTCTGTATTTGTGAGCCCTCTCCTGGCATATTCCTATCCTGAAAATAATAAAGAACGTTTTAGAACGAACGTGCACTAAACGCATTAGGCCTGTCACACATTGAACGCGCGACTTTGAGTAGCCCATGGTCGGCTTCAAAAACAAACCTATGAAAATGAGAGAGTCCATAGAGACACAATAGCTGTTTGTGTTTGCAGCCGACTACGCGCTACTCACTGTAAAATACATAAGACCTTGTTTAGACTGCGGGAGTAAAGGGACTTTTCAGTCTCATTTCGGCAGTAACAGGGTATATTCTATATTCTATTCTATTCAATTCAAAGTCATGTGTCTTATATTTGTGTCGCCTGAAAGGGAGCTTTATCGGCACAGTTGATGTGACGTCATCGCGTACGGGAATGTAGGTTGTGACGTCAAGATACAATACTTCCTGCTTGTTTTCAAATCGGTTTATTTAAGTGTTAGAGCATGGATATTAGAAAGGATTTCATCCTCTCCCTAGACTTCTAGACACACCAAATAATAAAAAAAAAATATTGAATAAAAATAATATAAAAACCTACCTTGCCAGGCATTGCCTACAGGACATTCGAAAAAAAATCGGATGAAACTCAGGACAACTTACTTATAAGGTTCGTTCTCAGAAAGACTGGATTTTTTTCTTGTAGGTAGGTAGGTACTCTCTTCAATTTCGGGACAATATGACCGTTGTTGTAGTTCCCTCTATCAAAAGTTCCAAATATGTGAAGTAGGTATTAAGGAGCGCGGTAGCGCTCCGCCCCGCCAAGTCAAGAAAGTTTGATCTCTATTACCTTATTCGATAGTTATAGACTGATAGACTATCTATACCTACCTACCTTCACACAAGTCCTCTCTGCTATGAATTTATAGATATTAAGTTAGTACACCTAGTTTTGTTTTTAATTCTGTAAATAATAGGTCTAATCTTGTAAATAATATTATAAATATACCTATACCTACTTATTTAATAAAATTAGCAAAAGAAAATTGAGGCCTTTTTTTTACCGGTGCATAGTCGATTTAATTTAATTTATTAGGTACCTAGGTACCCTTATATTTTTTTTGGTTTCCCTATTTGAAAATCACGAGCCGCCACTGCATTTCATTCAGGAGGTCAATGACCTTTGGATTTTCAGCACACCTGTCAAGGTCGTTCGAAGAGGTTGAAATGATGCGATTTTGACGTCATCAGGTGGAAAAAGTGGAGCCGACCAAAACGAGATTTCATTTAATAGGTATAAAATAAAATTGTAGGTAGGTACCTTTATTTCTTCTGAAGAGACGAGAGAAAGTAACAATTTTTTTTCTCGATTAGTACTTCGAAAAAGAACCAAATTTTGGAGATACCTACTATTGAACAGTTTGGAATTTTTCATTCGAATAGTACATCGTGTAAACGGAGTTTAAATTCAAAATGGCCGCTTAATAGCCTCATTTTTTTCAAACTCAGGAACGATATCCACCGCTTTGCAGCCTCCTTGATGGTGATAACACCTGCGCACAAGCTTCCTTTTGGTTTTCTGCGCATATTTACTGATTTCCTATCGGTGTCAAAAAGTTGGATCTGGCACAGGGGAGCGTGTTGAGGACGAGATTTTTGTGGGAATTTTGCTATAAATCCCACCATTAAAAAAAATACCATGAGGACGAGTGAAATTACATGGGATTTTTATTGTCGTCCTCTAACAAACATAAATAGGTAGGTACCTATACCTACTAGCAAACTTTAACCGAAGATGTAAATATGTAATTTTTTTTTTTTTACATGGGAAAAAGTGTGGTAATGGACGATTTCGACCGTAAAATCTCCAATTAAAGTTTAGTAAAATGCACCCATTGCTTACACTGTTTACTCAGGTCTTAGAGGTAGTTTTACGTACAGAAAAAACGGACAAAAACATGAGAGAGTAAGACTCTAGCAGGCTGGGATCCTTGAGGTAGGCCCGTTCAAATTGAAGGCTGTTTCTTTGCTTCTTGCTATCATTGAGGTCCAGAACCCCTCAAATTTCTGAATACTAGCAAGTGCTAGTTAATCAAATTGTTAACCTTTTACTTTTATATTTCTGAAACAGGTGTCAATGAAGCAGAAGCAGCCGGTGTTGCTTTGGCAAAGGCTGGCTTCAAATTTGACGTAGCTCACACATCAGTACTAACCAGAGCTCAGAATACATTGAAAGCCATTCTGAAAGGAATCGGACAAGAAGATCTACCCGTACACAAGTCCTGGAGACTGAACGAGAGACATTATGGTGGTCTGACTGGATTGGACAAAGCTGCGACTGCTGCCAAGTATGGAGAAGAACAGGTAGGTTTAATACTAATTCATGTTTAAATGTAGTTCATGCTTCAGTCAAGTAGAGGCTTAATATTGTTCCTTGAAATTTAATGGGAAAATGCATGTTTGCTGTTCAAGTTAGGGTATGATCACTTCAATCTAATAATCTGTGAAGTACTTGACCATTTTTTGACCATCTTTATCTCCCTCATAAAAATCCTGGAGACTGAACGAGAGACATTATGGTGGTCTGACTGGATTGGACAAAGCTGCGACTGCTGCCAAGTATGGAGAAGAACAGGTAGATTTAATACTAATTCATGTTTAAATGTAGTTCATACTCCAGTCAAGTAAAGTCTTAATATTGTTCCTTGCAATTTAATGGGTAAATGCATGTGTGCTGTTCAAGTTAGGGTATGATCACTTCAATCTAATAACCTGTGAAGTACTTGACCATTTTTTGACCATCTTTATCTCC
The DNA here is from genome assembly GCF_000475195.1 of Diaphorina citri. Classification (NCBI taxonomy): domain Eukaryota; kingdom Metazoa; phylum Arthropoda; class Insecta; order Hemiptera; family Psyllidae; genus Diaphorina; species Diaphorina citri. The sequence continues at coordinate 66,772 of NW_007377967.1, read as the reverse complement.
ATCATTAAAAAAAAATATATATATATATTTACTGTTTTAGAAACTGGCTGGGTCTACCTACTTAGGATAGTTGTTTATTACTATTATTTTAAATACTTTTCATATGCAAAAAGCCCACTCTGAGCCTAAGGTGTAGGAACAGCCCTAAGAGTTGGGTTAAGCTTTCACAAATCTACTAAGTACTTATATTATTTCTCAACTCCCAGGTTCTCATCTGGAGACGTAGCTTTGACATTCCACCACCCGCCATGGAGAAGGATCATACAGTATAAATTCAGATAATATTCCAGCAGATCGGCACACTGTAAATGGGTTTATATTTATACTCGTAGCTTCCCCATTTGAATATACCACTACGCCACTGGTCTGTAATGATAGTTTGGTTACTCAATGGTCATTAGCATCGTGTTCTTTGGTTCGAGTCTGGTGACTGTCGTAATTATGAGAAGTTAGTAATGGCTAAACAAAACAAGAAGGATCACGCTTACTACTCCAACATTGTTGATGATCCGCGCTATGCTTCTGAACCATCTAAAGAAGAATTCCCGATGTTTGAATCGCTCAAGTTGACCATTGAGAGAACACTGCCCTACTGGAACAATGTGATTGTACCACAGCTGAAGGAGGGAAAGAAAATCCTAATAGCTGCTCACGGAAACAGTTTGCGAGGCATTGTCAAACATTTAGACAGTGAGTTTTCTTGTACAACACTTGTTTTAAGGGAGAAGAAGGCTGGTTTTGAAATTTGTTAAAGCCCAGGGTCACTCTTTGAAATAATCTTAGTTCTAAGTTTGTTATCTTGACTACCAACAATTTTATATTGGGAGAATCACAAGAAGATTTCTTATTATTTTTTTTCCCCCTTCAAGTGATTAAGTAGGTACCTATTCTTTTCTTTTTCTTGGTTTATTAACCGAGGATACCTAAGTACTTAGAGTACTTCAATCAAGTACATATACGAGTACTTATAGCAAACAAGATTTTATTTACTAAATTATTATTATTTACTTAATTCTCTCCATTTGCAGACATGTCTGATGAGGCCATCATGGGTCTGAATCTGCCCACCGGAATCCCCTTTGTTACTCAATGGTCATTAGCACCATGTTCTTTGGTTCGAGTCTGGTGACTGTCGTAATTATGAGAAGTTAGTAATGGCTAAACAAAACAGAGATGGGTAATTGGGTATATTGAAATGTGAATCCTGACTTATGACTTGGCTTTCGTAATAGCATTTAGCTTATGACTATTATGAGTTTTTAATAGCCGCGACGATGTGTTTTGGAATAAAAGTTGACTACGAAGAGAATCGATTGAGAGAGGAGGGTGGTAGAGAGAATCTGAGCGATGCAGAAAAGTAAAGGGGCCGCCGGCCGCAAAAAAGTTGGTCTTTACTTCGAAGGGCGCAAGGGAGGTGTTGAAAATTTTAAAATAGGTAGGTAGATAGGTATTGAAAAAGAAAAATCCTCAAAGGCTAAAGTGCTTGCTAACCGCCATAGATCACCATCGCCAGTTGAAAATCCTTGTGACCTTGTGGGTAGAATGTTACTTGTGTCCCTGTTTACTGACTGTCAATAAAAAATGATATCTAAATCTTTTCAGCACTCTGCTACAGTATAAATTCAGATAATATTCCAGCAGATCGGCACACTGTAAATGGGTTTATATTTATACTCGTAGCTTCCCCATTTGAATATATCACTACGCCACTGGTCTGTAATGGCTTTCTCCTTTCTCCTATCCTGTCCTTTCCTCTTCGTTTTCGGGACAATAACATCTTAACAGTTTTTTTTTTATTTTAATTTATTATTGTGGGTCAACAAAAAATTAATTGTTATATACACCTATTGAGAATTACCTAAATTTTTATTTGGGTTCTACGGAGGAATTCGAGGGGGGGAGAGATAATCTTAACAGTTAACAAATTTCTAATTAATAACAATGCTTTGGAATCATAATAAACAAACACCGGCTTTTCAGTGTGCATTTGAAAGGAGCAACAGATACACAAGTTCCTAAGCATGTCCTGCCGTAACGCCTCCTATCTGTAAAAATCAAGCCGACCGTATCGAGCAAATCTGTAGCTTCATGCTGGACATGAATCCTAGCGTATCGCCAGATCTAAGTTATATTTCTCCTACCATAATGGCGGAACCATGATTTCATGTGACACATGAATCTGTCCACAAAAGGTTAAACCTAATCCAGGAGATTGTACTTGGAGGTGCTTCCATTCCCGGCAAACCTTACACTTACCCACAATGGCGGCACTAATGACAAACCAGACACACAATCTGAGCCAGGCATATCCCATGATGTCCTCACAGGGGTTCAAAGCGTCCGGTATTGGGGTACACGTCACTTGATGTCTCCTAACAGTGGGTGGATAAGAGAGGTGAATTATTTAATCATGATTTATTTATTGGTGAACAGCCTCTTTACAACTTTAAGTGTAGATCAATAATTTGAAAAATGATGATTTATTTGTGGTGAAGAAGAGATCCTCTTCACAATTCTCATGAATAACACAGCATTACTAAGAACCTCCTTTCAGTCTGGCTGGGGACTTTCAACAGAGAGTAGACCAGCTTAGTCTGGTTGGGTTACTCGAAGAGGCTGACGAAAAACTCCGACCCTGTCTGAACACGGAAAAAGGCGAAGAAGAAGTACATTTTCCAATACAATATACCTACCTATCATATAAATTGCAGTTCTTGGTAGGTATTCTGCTTACAATTTGGTTTGAGTAATGATTTCTTGAGTTCTTTTAGCTCTTAAATAGCTAAAACCATACAAATACTCCTAGCTTTCTCTAGTTAACATCATGGGATTGTTTTCTGGAAGAACTTAAGCTGTGAAGTCCCGTGTTTCCATTCAGACCCGATGAGATCATTCTGTACTTGTGAGCCCTCTCCTGGCATATTCCTATCCTGAAAATAATAAAGAACGTTTTAGAACGAACGTGCACTAAACGCATTAGGCCTGTCACACATTGAACGCGCGACTTTGAGTAGCGCGTGGTCGGCTTTAAAAACAAACCTATGAAAATGAGAGAGTCCATAGAGACACAATAGGTTTGGGTTTGCAGCTGACTACGCGCTACTCACTGTAAAATACATAAGGCCTTGTTTAGACTGCGGGAGTAAAGGGACTTTTCAGTCTCATTTCAGCAGTATAAACAGGGTATACCGTATATTCTATTCTATTCAAAGTCGCGTGTGCCAGCCTAGTTAGCTTGGTTGGTGGCGCATCTGCCTTGTAAGCGCTAGGCCGCGGGTTCGATTCCCGCCCGGGGCGGATTTTATCCTGATAGGATAATGTTCGTTCTCGGAACGGCTGGCTTTCCTCCTATCTTGTCTTCTTTCTCTCTTCGATTTTGGGACGATAAGACCCTAGCAGTTACAGTTCCCTCTCCCTCTGTCAAACCTATTAAAAAAAAGTCGCATGTCTATGCGTCTAGTGTGAGACCACCTTACACTTGTGTCGCCTGAAAGGGAGCCTTCTCGGGACAGTTAATGTGACGTCATTGCGTACGGGAGTGTAGGTCGTGACCGTGACGTCAAGATACAAGACTTCCTGCTAGTTTGCAAATCGGTCTGCGTATGTAAGTATTAGAATTAGAGCATGGATATAAGAAAGGATTTCACCCTCCTCTCCCTAAAATCCTAGACACACACAAAAAAGAAAAAAAAAATGAATAAAAATAAAATAAAAACGTACCTGGCCAGACTAGGCCGCGGGTTCGATTCCCGCCCGGGGCGGATTTTATCCTGATAGGATAATGTTCGTTCTCGGAACGGCTGGCTTTCCTCCTATCTTGTCTTCTTTCTCTCTTCGATTTTGGGACGATAAGACCCTAGCAGTTACAGTTCCCTCTCCCTCTGTCAAACCTATTAAAAAAAAGTCGCGTGTCTATGCGTCCAGTGTGAGACCACCTTACACTTGTGTCGCCTGAAAGGGAGCCTTCTCGGGACAGTTAATGTGACGTCATTGCGTACGGGAGTGTAGGTCGTGACGTCAAGATACAAGACTTCCTGCTAGTTTTCAAATCGGTCTGCGTATTTAAGTATTGGAATTAGAGCATGGATATAAGAAAGGATTTCACCCTCCTCTCCCTAAAATCCTAGACACACAAAAAAAAAGATTGAATAAAAGTAAAATAAAAACCTACCTTGCCAGGGTAAGAACCAAGTCCCTGCGGTAGTGTTTTGTGAGCAGAGCATACAAGTAGGGGTTGAAGCAAGAGTTGATGGGATAGAAGAATACCAGAAGAATCTTTGACTTTGTGACGCTAATGAGTGGATAGCCGAGCGCAGCCGTTAGCGCAAAGAAGGTGACTGGCGCCCAGCACGCAAAGTTGATGAGGACTAGGAGCGCCATTTTGCGCGCAATCTTGGACTCGCCCTTGTTGTGGCGCGTTTTGTAGTCTGGAATGCACGAAGCGAATGTTATACGAGATACAAATTTCAGTTTTTTTTTTAATTTCAAATTGAAGGCTGTTTCTTTGCTTCTTGCTATCATTGAGGTCCAGAACCCCTCAAATTTCTGAATACTAGCAAGTGCTAGTTAATCAAATTGTTAACCTTTTACTTTTATATTTCTGAAACAGGTGTCAATGAAGCAGAAGCAGCCGGTGTTGCTTTGGCAAAGGCTGGCTTCAAATTTGACGTAGCTCACACATCACTACTTATTTAATAAAATTAGCAAAAGAAAATTGAGGCCTTTTTTTTACCGGTGCATAGTCGATTTAATTTAATTTATTAGGTACCTACCCTGATATTTTTTTGGTTTCCCAATTTGAAAATCAAGAGCCTCCACTGCATTTCATTCAGGAGGTCAATGACCTTTGGATTTTCAGCACACCAGTCAAGGTCGTTCGAGGAGGTTGAAATGATGCGGTTGTGACGTCATCAAGTGGAAAAAGTGGAGCCGACCAAAATGAGATTTCATTTAGTAGGTATAAAATAAAATTGTAGGTACATTTATTTCTTCTAAAGAGACGAGAGAAAGTAACAATTTTTTTCTCGATTAGTACTTCGAAAAAGAACCAAATTTTGGAGATAGGTATCTACTATTGAACAGTTTGGAATTTTTCATTCGAATAGTACATTGTGTAAACGGGGTTTAAATTCAAAATGGCCGCTTAATAGCCTCATTTTTTTTCAAGCTCAGGAACGATATCCACCACTTTACAGCCTCCTTGATGGTGATAACATCTGCGCACAAGCTTCCTTTTGGTTTTCTGCGCATATTTACTGATTTCCTATCGGTGTCAAAAAGTTAACCTCTTTCACCTTCACGATTTCAATTTTTCAAGTTTTCAAGTGAAAAAGTTCAATTTTCTTCTTCTACCTTGAATTTTCCGCTTTTCTCCTTGATTTTTCATTTTTTCAGTGAAGTTTTGTGTCGAAGACCGTAACCTTTTCACCTCTACGTTGTAGTTATCAAGCTGGTTTTGTACAAAGCGAAGAAGATGGCGAAGTATGTCATTGTAATGGTGAGACATGGAGAGTCTGAATGGAACCAGAAAAATCTGTTCTGTGGATGGTATGATGCTCAGCTAAGTGAGAAAGGTAAG
>NW_007377967.1:54153-61069 GCF_000475195.1 Diaphorina citri | reverse complement strand
AGAGAGAGAGAGAGAGAGAGAGTTCTCGGAATGGCTGGCTTTTTCCTATCCTGTCTTTCTTCACTTTCAGGATGATAAGACCTCAGCAGTTACAGTTCCCTTTATCAAACCATTAATTGAAGGAAAAAAAAAAAAAATACTTCTACGACCTCTTCGAAATATGATGTATCTCAGCCCGAGATAAATAATATTATACGTACTCACATTTGCTGGAGATCTTGAATCCCATTAAATGCATCCTCAGATAGAATATTCAGCTCTTGATTCCCACGTAAATTTCTGAAACGAAGAAATTAGACAGGAAATTAGAAGAACTTTTCAAAAAATTCCTAATGTAGGTAACAAAAATTGTTGTACCATTGTCATACCCGTATGGGTGAAAAAGCAATAAAAAGCTATTCTTATCTTATCTAAAACAAGAACTTACAATTTGGATATCTGAGATCCGTTGAAAGCCCGACCTTCGATAATTTTGATGTTGTTGTAGCCGAGGAATCTGCAACGCAAAGTAAGAATAGGAACTAAGAATTTGATGAAATTCACCTGTAGGGTAGGTAGCTATGTACTTCTCACAATTTTTCCTCTTGTAACGAGCTTAATTTGACCAGCGCGTTGTTACCGTGGATGGTAGCGCGTCTGCCTTGTAAGACTTTCAGAGCTGTAGAAGCAGAGATTTCAGAGATGTAAACGCACCTTTAGGTACATTAAATTTTTGCCTCACCAAACAAAAGTAAAATATTCAAGAATCTGAAAATCTAGGGCCGCCGCTCAAAGGACACGTAGACGCGCGTCTTTTAGTAACGCGAGGTCGCGCGCGCGATGCCTCCTGAAAATCCAAACCAAACCTAAGAATCCAAGACCTCCCACACTGGAGTCGCACGACTTAGGTCTCCTAGAGTGTGAGAGGTCTGTATGATTTTCATAGGTTTAGATTTACAGGCGGAATCGCGCTACTCCGCGCAACTAAAAGTCGCGCGTCTACGCTTCTAGTGTGGGCAGGCCTTTAACTTAACAGTCCACTTCTGTGGCCGAGTGGTCAAGAGCACTGACTCTCAACCCGGAGGTGCTGGGTTCGAATCCCGACCAGGACGGAAATTTTCTAACCAGACTTTTCCGTTCTTGGATAGGCATGGATGTCAAAGAATGTGCCTTCGGTACCGAGGTACAATCTAAAAGATAAAAAAATAAGTCCTTCTATGGGGACAGACACATACCACACACAGACGACACCGAAGCGAATACAATAGTCCGTCCCTTATACCTTTTTATTACTATTGTAATAATAAAGGAAGGACGGACTAGTTCAAAGAGTAATAAAGGGAATGTTTACAAATTACTTCAAAGGGTGCCTACTTACAAATTACTTCAAAGGTTACATTATGAATAGTGCAAAGAGTAATTACAAATTACTTCAAATTGTACCTATTTACAAGTGCTTCAAAGGGTACCTACAAATTACTTCAAAGGGTACTTACAAGTACTTCAAAGGCATCTGAGTCACATTTTTGTACGAGTCTCCTAGGCAAATACACTTGACACGATTTGAACAGACACAAGCTTCCACTTCGCCCAAAATGTAGAAAACATAGTGGAAAATAACTAGGGATGCCCAGTGACACAACATTATGATTATTTTACGTCAACTAAATCACCTAACACTTTTAAATGACAAACATGGTTGAAGACTTTGGAACTTTAAAACTTCGTAAAGGTTCAGAAAAAGTGAAATTAGTAGGTGTTGGTTTCTATACAATCTGATGAGGAGCAGGTCTGCCTTGGGGAAGTCAACATCCACCCTATGGAAATACCATTCTACTTACTTGTCCACCAGAGAGCAGAAGGGTACTTGTCCACCAGAGAGCAGAAGGGTTGCACCACCAGTGATGTTCCCATGATGAGGAGCAGGTCTGCCTTGGGGAAGTCAACATCCACCCTATGGAAATACCATTCTACTTACTTGTCCACCAGAGAGCAGAAGGGTACTTGTCCACCAGAGAGCAGAAGGGTTGCACCACCAGTGATGTTCCCATGATGAGGAGCAGGTCTGCCTTGGGGAAGTCAACATCCACCCTATGGAAATACCATTCTACTTACTTGTCCACCAGAGAGCAGAAGGGTACTTGTCCACCAGAGAGCAGAAGGGTTGCACCACCAGTGATGTTCCCATGATGAGGAGCAGGTCTGCCTTGGGGAAGTCAACATCCACCCTATGGAAATACCATTCTACTTACTTGTCCACCAGAGAGCAGAAGGGTACTTGTCCACCAGAGAGCAGAAGGGTTGCACCACCAGTGATGTTCCCATGATGAGGAGCAGGTCTGCCTTGGGGAAGTCAACATCCACCCTATGGAAATACCATTCTACTTACTTGTCCACCAGAGAGCAGAAGGGTACTTGTCCACCAGAGAGCAGAAGGGTTGCACCACCAGTGATGTTCCCATGATGAGGAGCAGGTCTGCCTTGGGGAAGTCAACATCCACCCTATGGAAATACCATTCTACTTACTTGTCCACCAGAGAGCAGAAGGGTACTTGTCCACCAGAGAGCAGAAGGGTTGCACCACCAGTGATGTTCCCATGATGAGGAGCAGGTCTGCCTTGGGGAAGTCAACATCCACCCTATGGAAATACCATTCTACTTACTTGTCCACCAGAGAGCAGAAGGGTACTTGTCCACCAGAGAGCAGAAGGGTTGCACCACCAGTGATGTTCCCATGATGAGGAGCAGGTCTGCCTTGGGGAAGTCAACATCCACCCTATGGAAATACCATTCTACTTACTTGTCCACCAGAGAGCAGAAGGGTACTTGTCCACCAGAGAGCAGAAGGGTTGCACCACCAGTGATGTTCCCATTTAGTCCTACAAGGTGTAAGCTAGAGTCTTTTCTTTTAAGAGGTTTGTTAGAGGGAACTGTAACTGCTAGTGTTTTATCGTCCCGAAATCAAAGAAAGAAGGAAGACAGGATAGGAGAAAGCTAGCCGTTCCGAGGTACGAACCTTATCCCTTCAGGATAAAATCTGCCCCGGGCGGGAATCAAACCCGCGGCCTAGCGCTTACAAGGCAGACGCGCTACCAACCAAGCTAACTAGGCTGGAACTGTAGTCCCATATTATTATCCGGAGGTTTTCCAGATTTCCTTGATTTTTTATTTTTGGGAGTAATAGCGCGACCACTTGGTTAGAGAGAATCTGAGCGATGCAGAAAAGTAAAGGGGCCGCCGGCCGCAAAAAAGTTGGTCTTTACTTCGAAGGGCGCAAGGGAGGTGTCGAAAATTTTAAAATGGGTAGGTAGATAGGTATTGAAAAAGAGAAATCCTCAAAGGCTAAAGTGCTTGCTAACCGCCATAGATCACCATCGCCAGTTGAAAATCCTTGTGACCTTGTGGGTAGATGGTAGAATGTTACTTGTGTCCCTGTTTACTGACTGTCAATAAAAAATGATATCTAAATCAATTCTTTCATTTCTTTTCAGCGCTCTGTATGATCGCCAGTGTTGTCATCTACCCTCTGGGCTGGGAATCGGCCAAAGCTCAGGAGATCTGCGGCCCCACGGCCTCCCGCTACAACTTGGGCCAATGTGATATCAAGTGGGCCTACATTTTGGCCATCATCGGCTGTCTAGACGTGATAGTGCTTGCCATACTGGCCTTCATTTTGGCCACCCGACATATCAAACTTCAGCCAGAACCTTTGTATGGTAAGTATCTCATTGTTGAGGCTTGATTAGTATCCCCCTAGCCCCTAGAATGCCCCAGGCCTAGATTGATTCTAACTTCCATTGGTGCTCCACTGCTCCAATTTTTCCTAAAAATACCTACTAACCAGTTAGGTGCTGGGTCAATACCATAGAAGCATCAGAAAATGACCCTTTGAAATATTTGCAATACGGGTACAATTTTTTTTGTCAATGCCGGACATCAAACCTTGGCAACCGCGGTACCACGGGTCATGTGCTTTGCGTTTTGTCTCACCATTTAATTCACTTGAACAATGTTTTAAGTGCTTACTACTTATTTTTCGGCTCCGTTTCAGGCGAAATCAACAACGCGTACGGCGACAACAATTCGGTGGCGGGAAGCCGAAAGTCACTCAACCTCCACCCGGTGATGTTGATGCCTCAGGGCGTACATGAACAGGATCGCTTCTCGGAGTTTTCCAACCGGACTGCCAATTCCAAGAGCTCCCGATATGCCCGACCCGAATATCCTAGCAGTCTGAATAGTCTCAACAATTTCCAGCTATAGCCATTAACCATACCACGGTAGACCGTTCTTATTATTTGTCGTTCGGACAAAAACCGTGTCGTGTGTAACGGGAATTGGGAACACTCTCATTTAAATTATATTGCCTACAAAAACATTTTATGTCGTTCGGAAAAAAAAAACGTGTCGTGTGTAGTGGGAATACTCTCATTAATTTAAATTACCCCTAGCAGTCTGAATAGTCTCAACAATTTCCAGCTATAGCCATTAACCATACCACGGTAGACCGTTCCCATTTGTCGTTCGGACAAAACCCGTGTCGTGTGTAATGGGAATTGGGACCACTCTCATTTAAATTACATTACCTACAAGGACATTTTATGTCGTTCGGAAAAAAAATCGTGTCGTGTGTAGTGGGAACACTCTCATTAATTTAAATTACCTACCCACATTGCCTACAGGACATTCGAAAAAAAATATCGGATGAAACTCAGGACATCTTACTTATAAGGTTCGTTCTCAGAAAGACTGGATTTTTTCTTGTAGGTAGGTAGGTACTCTCTTCAATTTCGGGACAATATATGACCGTTGTTGTAGTTCCCTCTATCAAAAGTTCCAAATATGTGAAGTAGGTATCTCTATTACCTTATTCGATAGTTATAGACTGATAGACTATACCTACCTACCTACCTTCACACAAGTCCTCTCTGCTATGAATTTATAGATATTAAGTACCTACGCCTAGTTTTGTTTTTAATTCTGTAAATAATAGGTCTAATCTTGTAAATAATATTATAAATATACCTATACCTACTTATATAATAAAATTAGCAAAAGAAAATTGAGGCCTTTTTTTACCGGTGCATAGTCGATTTTTTTTTAAAGAGGTTTGACAGAGGGAACTGTAACTGCAATGGTCTTATCGTCCCGAAATCGAAGAGAGAAGGAAGACAGGGGTTTGACAGAGGGAACTTTAACTGCTATGGTCTTATCGTCCCGAAATCGAAGAGAGAAGGAAGACAGGATAGGAGAAAGCCAGCCGTTCCGAGAACGAACATTATCCCATCAGGATAAAATCCGCCCCGGGCGGGAATTGAACCCGCGGCCTAGCGCTTGCAAGGCAGACGCACTACCAACTAAGCTAACTAGTCGATTTAATTTAATTTATTAGGTAGGTACCTACCCTGATATTTTTTCGGTTTCCCAATTTGAAAATCACGAGCCGCCACTGCATTTCATTCAGGAGGTCAATGACCTTTGGATTTTCAGCACACCTGTCAAGGTCGTTCGAGGAGGTTGAAATGATGCGATTTTGACGTCATCAGGTGGAAAAAGTGGAGCCGACCAAAACGAGATTTCATTTAGTAGGTATAAAATAAAATTGTAGGTACCTTTATTTCTTCTAAAGAGACGAGAGAGAGTAACTATTTTTTTTTCTCGATTAGTACTTCGAAAAAGAACCAAATTTTGGAGATACACAGTTTGGAATTTTTCATTCGAATAGTACATCGTGTAAACGGGGTTTAAATTCGAAATGGCCGCTTAATAGCCTCATTTTTTTTCAAGCTCAGGAACGATATCCACCGCTTTACAGCCTCCTTGATGGTGATAACACCTGCGCACAAGCTTCCTTTTGGTTTTCTGCGCATATTTACTGATTTCCTATCGGTGTCAAAAAGTTAACCTCTTTCACCTTCACGATTTTCAATTTTTCAAGTGAAAAAGTTCAATTTTCCGCTTTTCTTCTTGATTTTTCCGACAGTTCTGTGTAGTTTTGTGTCGAAGACCGTAACCTTTAATTTCCCCTCTACGTTGTAGTTATCAAGCTGGTTTTGTACAAAGCTAAGAAACTAAATCCCAGTTGTTCAAAGGAAAATATTTGGCTCACCTTGAAACACCCCTTGAAGTTCCTATTGGATAAATCCAATGTGTTGACCCCAAAACAAATTCCATACCCAGCGACTATTATAAATCGGTTTCTGCCCCTTGTGCGGTCCAAAGTTCCTAACTGCACCATGGGGTCCAAAGTCGAATGTAATGGTGAGACATGGAGAGTCTGAATGGAACCAGAAAAATCTGTTCTGTGGATGGTATGATGCTCAGCTAAGTGAGAAAGGTAAGTAGAAACGCCTCTTGGTGGTTTGGTATCCTTTGGGATTCATTAGGGATGGTTGGGGAAATGTACGTACGGAAAAAATGGACAAAAACATGAGAGAGTAAGACTCTAGCAGGCTGGGATCCTTGAGGTAGGCCCGTTCAAATTGAGGGCTGTGTCTTGCTTCTTGCTATCATTTAGGCCCAGAACCCCTCAAATTTCTGTATACTAGCAAGTGCTAGTCAATATGGTTGTAAAAATATAGATTATGATTAATTGATCCCTAGTTGACATTCAAATTGTTAACCTTTTACTTGTATATTTCTGAAACAGGTGTCAATGAAGCAGAAGCAGCCGGTGTTGCTTTGGCAAAGGCTGGCTTCAAATTTGATGTAGCTCACACATCGGTACTAACCAGAGCTCAGAATACATTGAAAGCCATTCTGAAAGGAATCGGGCAAGAAGATCTACCCGTACACAAGTCCTGGAGACTGAACGAGAGACATTATGGTGGTCTGACTGGATTGGACAAAGCTGCGACTGCTGCCAAGTATGGAGAAGAACAGGTAGGTTTAATACTAATTCATGTTTAAATGTAGTTCATGCTTCAGTCAAGTAGAG